>NC_056747.1:126335091-126355535 GCF_019279795.1 Protopterus annectens | reverse complement strand
CAAGGTGAGCCCCCTTCCAGAGGCAGGGGAGGGGGTGGCTATTCAGGGAGATGCCGCGGGAGACCGCGATTCCTTTCGTGGTTCTCCTTACCGCCGCTCCTGATGGTTGGCCCGACTGTGCGTTTCTGGAGCCAGTCGGGGTTTCGAATCTCATTATACCCGGAAGCCTGGCAAGACATCACCCAGGAACAATGGGTTCTACGAATAATGTCTGGAGGATATGTCATTCCCTTCTCGTCAAATCCCCCTCCAATCAAGAAAATCCCGGATGTTCCACCCAGTCAGAGGGATTACGCAGCTTCAGAAGTTTCAAAGCTGCTAGAAAAAGGAGCCATCCAACATGTCCCCTCAGACCAGATCGGATTAGGGACTTGCTCCAGATTCTTTTTGGTGCCGAAAAGGACAGGGGACCTGAGACCCATATTGGATCTCAGTCGATTGAGCACCCATGTGCAAAAGTCCAAGTTCCGAATGGTCACATTGCAGTCTATACTCCCATTGTTGGGAAAAGAAGTGTGGATGTGCTCCATAGACCTCAAGGATGCTTACTACCACATAAAGGGCTTCCAGAAGTCACCTACTCTTCTGGCTGGGAGGCAGTCATTTTCAGTTTCGAGCCCTACCCTTTGGTCTTACCACAGGCCCCAGGGTGTTTACCAAATGCATGGCAGTGATGACTGCTCACCTGAGACGTCAGGGATTCCAAGTGTTAACATATCTGGATGACTGGCTCCTTACTGCCACCACCAGGCATCTACTACTTCAGACCAGGGACGCTACTATTAACCTATGTCAACAGTTGGGCATCACATTGAACTGGGAAAAATCTGCCTTGTTGCCCTCAGAGCATGTCACTTTTATAGGTGCCAAACTAGACACTGTCCTCATGCGGGCGTTTCTACCACAGGAAAGAATGAGTCCTACAACAACAAGTTCATGCCTTGCCCCCTCTGAGAAGAGCGAAGGCAAGATGGGTCCTCCAACTGTTGGTGACGATGGTTTCTACGATTATGTTAGTCCCTCTGGCAAGGTTACATATGAGGCTCCTTCAGTGGCTACTCTTTGCCCAGTCGTCTCTGCAATGTCTTCCACTTTCTCTCCCTATTCTACTCACAGACAGGTGCAAACAGGATCTCAGTTGGTGGCTTTGCACCGACAACCTCAATGCGGGAAAGCCCTTCGTTCCTGCCCCCCCCCTCAGTTGCCACGGTGACCATGGATGCCTCCCAGATTGGGGGGGGGGCATTATCTAGGCAGGACAGTCCAAGGCACGTGGCAAGAGCACGAGATGCATCTGCATATCAGTGTCCTGGAGATGAGAGCTGTGCTGCTAGTGTTGCAAGCACTCCAGAGTTTTCTTTCTCTCGGGACTATTGCAATCCACTCCGACAATATGTCAGTGGTGTGGTATCTGAACAAGCAGGGGGGAACCAAGTCTTACCCCCTTTGCAGAGAGGCCATGCGAGTGTGGCAGTGGGCAGTGTCTTCCCAACGTTTTCTGGTGGCAACGCACATTCTGGGGAAGTCCAATGTCATCACAGACAGGCTAAGCAGAGCTATTCTGATGCCTTATGAGTGGTCCCTGAACTGTCAAGTTGCGGAACAGATCTTCCGCAGGTGGGGGTCAGCCTTGCTGCAACCTTTCTGCCAGCCTCCTCAATGCCAAATGCAGCAGCTACTTCATGTTGACCCCCCCCTCAGGGGGAGTCACCCAGGGATGCTCTAGTCCACGATTGGCCCTCCAGTCTACTATATGCCTTTCCTCCGGTTACCCCTTGCTGTCAAAGGTTATTCAAAAAGCACAATCCTTGGGAAGCAGAATGATTCTGATTGCCCCACACTGGCCTCGTCAAATTTGGTTCCCCTTTCTCCATCCCTATCTCATGGACGCTCCTTGGATTCTGGACCCACAACCAGACTTACTGACGCACGTCAGGGCAGCTCCATCCCTCTTTTTGGACCCTCTGGTTGACAGCCTGGTTACTCCACTTCCCTCATTAGTTAGGCTTCATCATTTTTCGCCGGAGGTGGTTCATATTTTATCTTCCTCTCATAAGCCCTCGACCAGGAAGATTTATTACAGCAAATGGAAGAGGTTTTCAATCTGGGCACGTGCCAAAAAGATTGACCCTTACACAGCTCCAATTTAGTCTGTTTTAGAGTTCTTGTTTATGCTCTTTAACCGGGGTCAGCGGCCGCAACCATTAAAGTCCAATTGGTGGCGATGTCTACCTTTCATGTCACAGACTAGCCTAGCCTGATGGCACATAGACTCTGTAAGGCTTTCCTGAAGGGCACGTTGTTACTTCTTCCTCTGTTATCAGAACCTGTTATGCCTTGGGACTTAAATTTTGTTCTACAGGGTCTTACTTCACCTCCCTTTGAGCCTGCAGCCACTTGCAATTTAAAATTCTTAACTTGGTAGACTGTCTTTTTAGTAGCCACTTTTCTGGCTGTAACTGGGTAACGTCTAAGTATAGAATAAAACCAGGTCTGGGCCAAACATAAATGAGGGTGATTAGAGACGGAAAAGCAGCAGTCCTTTTACAGAAGGTAAAGAAAATAAGCGACCCTCACAAATCCCATTATATGTCAATGGTATGGGAATTCAAAGTTACTTCCTTATCTCTGGCATGAGTCATACAAACCATTATAGGAAAGAGAAAGGGTTGAGGGAGAACAAGATCACATTGATGCATCAAGCCCCATTGGTAGCCACATTATGGAAAACAGGCTAAAATTACAAAGAATGCACTTGAGTGATTTTGAGGTGTTAAAATAGCTCAGGAAACAAAGATTTTTTTTTTAAGTTGAAGGGTGGAGTTTTCCTTTAACTGAAACATGATCTGATGTTATCCATTTCATTATTCCTGATGTCAGGGTCTTGAATCTGATGTCTGATCTGAGCCAACACTTTACAGAGTATATTCAAGGCTTGAGCTCCTCCCACTCCCATAATCCCTTTCTACCTTCAAACCCTCAGATCACGTTTGCCGTGTTTAGTTACAGACGTGATTCCTGACTTGCAGCATCTGTTAAGGATTTTTCTTCAGGTTAGTGCATCCTTTCTCTATTTTTGGATAGTTAGTAGGTAGGTACTGCAATCTTTCTCTGTGATCTCAAACGACCTAATGACTGTACAGTTTCTACTGTTCTTAAAAAAAAAAAAAAAAAAAAAAAATTGTATATACACTAATATGTATGAAATTACCTGAAGGGAGTGTAGTTTTAAAAAGAATTAATGCCTTTCTCAATACGCAGATAGCACTATATGTTTTCTATTTTCTTGATCTAGACTATTAAATATGCATGGTAACTCAATGCCTATGTCACAGGAACTTATTGTAAATGTTCAATTTGTATAACCTTGTTTTAATCTGTGGAGCTTTTCTCCCCGGGCCTCCACTGAAAATGGAAATTATCCAGCTGGACTAGCCCGGTCAACAAATGTAAAATAAAATAAAAAAAATAAAAGGTAGTTTAAATATTTTCCTACTTTCCCTGTTTAGCTCTTGAATGGCATTAGGCTTCTTCTTCTTTGCCTTGCATTTCCTTTCAGTGCTTGGTGTCCTTTTTTCATGTCACTCTCCCTTAGTTTTGTTTTTGGGGCTTGTGGGTTTTGTTGTGGCTGTATTCCTTTTGGTTTGTTTGTGTGTTTGGTGCCGGCTACTGGTTATCTTAGTGGGTAGTTTTGGGCTTTGTTGTTGTTCCAGCTTAGCTGTATAACTTGTGTGTGCGTGTGTTTGCTGGTAGGATGCGTCAGACAAGTCTGCCGGATTTAAAAGATGATGATTTTGTGTGCAGAAGATGCCTAATTCTGATGCCCATAAGAAGTGTGTTTGTCTGGGGTCTGACTGAAAGTTCAATTTACGCTGTGTTCAGTCCTCTGGCGTTGATGGATCGCTGGAATAAGCTTCTACTGAAGGGAGTCCCTATGTTTCAGGTTTGTCCTTTTCTAGCAGCCATAAAGACCCTAAAAGTAAAGCCTCCTCTGGCTGCTCAGAAACGGCAGAGACTTTCTGATCACAGTCCCTGTTGTCCAATGCAGTCTTTGGCAGAGTTGGATCCGAAGGCTCAGGATCCGTCTTCTGGTGCTGAGATTTCCTCTGATAGGAGATCCTCAGATCCTACCAGTATTCCCTCTACTCTGTTAGTATTCCCTCTACTCTGTTAGTTCCCTTGGATCTGAGGCAGGTTGTGCTTGAGGGCTCTGATCTGACGCATTAGTTGGATGTGGAGCTAGTTATTTGAGCTCCTCAGTTAGATCCCCTAGGGATCCAAAGGCTTTGGATCTTAGACACAAAAGTAATTTCCCCGGATCAGGGACACCACAGTGTGGTAGGATCCCAGCGAGCTTCTCCTTTGAAATCCACTCATTCTTCAACCTCTTCTAGATCCTGCAGGAGCATCTTACCCTCAGAAATGGACAGTATGATGAGTTTCCTTAGGGCCCAGATAGAGAGATGGGTCTTTGGGCGTCCCCAGCCCATTCTGGCTCTGGGAGATCACCAGCTCCTAAATTGGCTTCTCTTCAGATTCCTGTGGTTTTGTAATTCCAGGTCCCGGTTTTCCTCAGAGAGGCATTGGGGGATCAGGGAATGTCTGTTTTCCTTGTTCCTCCAGGGTCCCTGACTAGTTTGTTCCCTGTGCCTTCGGACCAGAGCAGGTCTCTGCTCCGAGAGGTTGGAGCTGGGCCCCTGGAGAGTGGTTCTGGTCCAGAGTTTTTGGATTGGTCCCTCTGTTTGGGGACATTGGCCATTGATAGCTTGGGGACGGTACTCGCCAAGGGGCCAAGGCCTTGGGTGGGCTCCATTCCCTTGTGGTTTCGGCTACAGAGGACAGAGTTTCCTTGAGTCCTTAGGCCTTTTGGGTGGTAGAGCGGACCTTCTCCCAAATCTGGAGCAGTGTCCTCCCCAGCCTATTGCTACCTGGTGTCCTGAACCCATTCATCCTGTTCAAGGTCAGTTATCCCAAGATGGTCTTCAGGCTTTGAGAACCCCAGAGGATCCCCTGTTTGAGTCGTCTTCTGAGCTCCTTACAAAAGAGCCACAGTGGAAGAGAATGGGCAAGAGGAGGCACTTGGACTCCCCTATAGAGTACCTCACGGAGGAAACTGATTTTGATGAAGGGGATGGGTCTCGCAGTCCTCTGACAGATGAAGTCTCCTTTGGGGACATTCTGGAGCTGTTACAGCAGAAAGGCGGTTGGTCTCCCCAGCCACTGTCCTCAGAAGTATCTGTGTTCCTGAAGGTGTTTGGGCCGGGTCCATCTACTTCCTATGCCCCCCCCCGACGAACTTATTGATCTCATTGCATGGAAGGAACATGATACTGTGGAACTGGTTCCTAAGAAAGCAGATAAGTTTCTGAGCCCCCCCCAGACAGAACGCATTGGAGTAAGGGAATGCCAGTCGATGCTATTGTGGTTGCAGCATCCACAAAAAAGGGGCTGGTGGAACAGAGCTCCAATGTCCATCCCCCGAACTGTGAATCTTAGGCAGTTGGCAGACATGGGAAACAAGTTTACACTTCCAACAACCACTTTTGGCTTGAGAGCCCTAAATTGTTTGATGCATTTGACTCACCTCCAAAGAGATCTGGTCTACAAGCTCACCCAAATCTTTCAGAGTTGATGCCGGCAGAGGACTTCAAGAATGCATCTCCCAGGCTCACCCATTCTCTTCTGTATTACCAGTCCTTTGAGGTTAATTTCTGATGTGGCAGAAGGTACCTCTCGAGCAGCCAGTGCAGGCATTGCCATCAGGAGTCATACCTGGCTGTGGCTATGTTGGTTCGCGAAACCCTTCAAGGCGCCCTTTACTAATGCCCTATTTGATTGTTCCTCACTGTTTGGGCCTTCTGCAAAGAAACCTTGAATCACAGTGAGCAGGTGGGCAAGACTCTTTTGGAGGTCCAGATCACATTTTCTACTCCACAGACATCCTTTTTCAAATATCAGTGGGGTACTAAGAAACTGTGGTTCTGCAAGTTGCAGGGTTCCTTCCCAGATGTTCCTGAAGAATCCTTTTCCAGATGCAGGGAATGGGATTCAATCATAGATGCTGCCCTAAGGGTAGAGAAAGTCCTCAAAATCAGGGCTCAAGGGAGCCTATCTCTGAGAAGCCTTTTCAAAGCCCCTGAGGCGTTGCCTGTCTGTACTACCCTTGAGGCAGTCGGGGCGTTTTTCGTTGTACCCAAATGCCTGGGCATCCATAACAAATGATCAGTGGGTGCTCTAGATTATATCCAGGGTTTATTACATTCCCTTTTCACAACCACCCCTTATTTCCAAGATGGTTCTCCCTGACGTGCCACCCAGTCAGAGAGAACTGGCCCAAGAAGAAGTTCTGGCACTTCTAGAAAAAAGAGCCATCCATGAGGTCCCAACAGGTCAAAGAGGATCCGGAACTTATTCCAACTTTCTGGTACCAAAACAGACGAGGATCCTGCATCCAATTTTGGACCTCTGCAAACTGAACTTTGTCAGTCAAGAAGTCAAACGTCCGGATGGTTACTGTTCAGTCCATCCTGCCCCTACTGCAGAAGGGTGAGTGGATATGCTCCATAGACCTCCAGGTCGCTACTTCTTATATCAAGGTAGACAAGCACTCCAGAAGGCACCTGTGTTTCTGGATCGGAGCAGATCATTTTCAGTTCAGAGCTCTACTATTTGGACTCGCCACAGCTCCCGGAATGTTTGTGAAATGCTTGGCAGTTGTAACGGCTCACCTGAGGCTTCAAGGATTTCAGGTCTTTCTGTGCCTGGATGATTAGCTCCTCACAGCCCCCCCACGAGGCATCAACTGGTTTCTGTCATACTGTATCTCTTACTTTCAAAAGGCTAGGGATTATCGTCAGCTTGAAGTCGAAGCTTTCTCTGGTATAAAACATGGAGTTCGTTGGGACTACTCTCAACACAGTCCGAGATTGCAGCATTTCCTCTCCACAGAGTGGACTTGATCTGACAACCAGTCAGAGCCACCTTGGAGGTAGCATCACTGCAAGCACACCTCATTCTGACAGCACTGGGGGCAGTGTCAGCAGTCTATTCTCCTCATTCTTCTAGCGAGATACCACATGTGGGTGCTTCAGTGGATGCTGGCGGTGCAGTAGTATACTTTCTCATCCACTGTCTATGGCTATGCCATTGGCTCCCATTTGCAGATGGTACCTGCAGTGGTGGTTTCAATTGAAGTATTTCCTTCAGGGCAGGCTGTTGTCTCTTCCCATGGCTACAGTGACAATGGATGCTCCCCTTTTGGGGTGGGGGAATCATTTTCAGGGCAGGACTGTCCAAAGCATATTGTCCCACTTGGAGACCAAATTGCACATAAACATCCTGGAGATGAGGGCAGTCCCCTCGTTGCAATCCTTTCAGGATTGCCTTCCTCCGGGAATAGTGGTGATTCATACAGACAAACATGTCTGTGGTCTCTTATCTAAACAGACAAGGGGGAACACAGACCTGCTGTGCTGAGGCCATGAGAGTGTGGTAATGGGCAAACTCTTTCAGTTGCTTTCTCCTTGGAATGCATATTCCCGGGGAATCCAACGTCTTGGCAGACAAACTCAGCAGATCCATCCTGACTCTGCACAAGTGATCTCTCAATCAGTCAGTGACATCTCAGAATTTTGCCCATTGGGGCCAACCTTGCTACGATCTATTTGCTTCCCCATTGGAACAATTGCAGCAGGTACTTTGCCCTGATTCCCCTAGAGGAGCAGTCCCTGAGGGGCGCACTTGTACATGATTGGCTTCCGGGTCTCCTCAATGCTTACCCTCCCCTTCGACTAATCCCAAAAGTATTTCAGAAAGCCTTCCAACTGAGGAGTTTGGTGATGTTCATTGCTCCCTTCTGGCCTCATCAGGTGTGGTTCCCCTTCCTCATGTCTCCAGTATCCTTCTGGATAACGGGATGCCGATCCGGATCTCATCTCTCACCTGTCAAAACACCACCCATTCTTCAGTCACTTTGCCTGATCATGTAGTTTCTCCACTTTCAGTCCTAGTAAAGCAGTCCAAGCTGGCTTCTCCTGTCAGGAGAATTATTCTGGCTTCGCAGAAGCCTTCTGCTCAAAAGGTCTACCGTAGTAAGTGGAAATGTTTTTCCTTTTGAGCAGCGGAACGAAATCTGGAGTCATTTTCAGCTCCTATTCCGGATACACTTCTCTTCTTGACATCACTTTTTCAGGAGGGGGCCAGCTTTTCGACTGTCAAATTGCACTTGGTGACCATTTATGATTTTTCATGCCAACAGCCCGCCTTTTCCTCTGGGTTATGAAAGGTTTTCATGAAGGACATCCAGGCCTCCAGTCAAAGATCCATTCCCTCCTTGGGGTCTGACATTGATGCTGCAATCCCTCATCCCGAGTCCATTTGAGACTGTTTATTCCTGTGATCTCAAATATCTTTCATAGAAAACTGCCTTTTTGGTTGCTATTACCTCAGCCAAGAGGGTTTCTGAGTTGCAGGCCTTATCTTCTAAACTGCCGTATATTGTTTTTCATGAGAACAGGATGACTTTAGGCATAAAGGTGGGATTAGTTCGTAAAGTTGCTACTGAAAAAAATCTTAACCAGGGCATCCAGTTTCCTGCTTTCTTCCCTAATCACTCTAAGGGTGAATATCTCCTCCATACCTTGTATGTACATTGTCAGCTGAGATTCTGTTTACATCAGACTGAACTCTTCAGAAAATCTGATCAGTTATTCGTGGCCTTTTCCCTGAACAGGCATGGCCAAGCGGTCTCAAAATTAACAATTTCTAAGTCGATCTCTAGTTGTATTTCCCTGGTTTGCTCTGAGGAATATGGAGCTGTCTTGTCCTCCCAAGGTGCAGTCTCTTCGATCAGTAGCTACTTCTTTGGCCTTTGCTACCAGGATGTCATTAGATGAGATTTGTGCTGCAGCCACTTGGACCACTCCTTATATTTTTGTTGCTTATTGTAAACTTGATATGATCTTCAGAGGCAGAGTGTCTTTTGGTTCCACAGTGCTCAAGCATGTCCTTCCTTAGGGCCACCTGGACTTCTTTGTAGCTGAGGATTCTGACCCGTATTTCATGAATAATGAAATGGATAACATCAGATCAGTAGTTATGTACTTACCATAACTTGGTATCTGAATTATCTTATTTCATTATTCATCACCCCCGCACCCTCGTTCCCCTTTCCATGTTTCTGGTGGATGTTCTTCGTGTTTCACTGTTGCAGTCATTACATTTGGGTAATCTGCTGGCAGGTTGCCCTCAATCGGCCTGAATTCCAAAGTCTTGGGTCCTGCGTCGGTTGCTGTCTCCTCTTCCATGACGTCAGGTCTTCAGGGGTATAATACATGCAGCCGATGCCATTTTCTTCAGTCTTTCTTGCCGCGCGGTGCCCGAAGCAGAAGCATTTAGCAAGTGCTGGTCGGCATACTACTGAAATATTCGAGTTTGAGTTTCAGAACCGAAGTCTTCACTAAAGCCAAGTACCCCATCGAGG
This sequence comes from Protopterus annectens, assembly GCF_019279795.1. Taxonomy (NCBI): domain Eukaryota; kingdom Metazoa; phylum Chordata; order Ceratodontiformes; family Protopteridae; genus Protopterus; species Protopterus annectens. The sequence continues at coordinate 126,346,054 of NC_056747.1, read as the reverse complement.
AAACTTTTTTCTTGCTTTTTACCGATGTCAGAAAAAGTTCATAATTGTATTACTTGTGGGAAGCAAATACCTCATAAGGATTTCCATTTTTTCTGTATTCTTTGCCTAGGCCCTGATCACAACGTGACTGGCTGTCGGTTTTGTGCTAGATTTAACCAACGCACTATTAAGCGTCGATACATTTTTGCATCTAAGTATTTTGGAAACAGATTTAACTACCCAGAAATGTCGTCGGATAGCAATCCGACTACCGGAGTACATAAAAAAATGCAAAGAAAAGGACAGAGAAAGGCAGTCGGGATCCAAAACTGACGACGAAGCTTCTCCCAAGCCAGTCGCCGGCTCGCTGGTACTCAGTGAGGCTCTTTCGCAGCCTCTGATACCCGCTACCTTAGTCACAGGCCTCTACTGACGCCCATGTGGGGGCTGGCATGCCGCAAGATACTCGAGGTATTGGGCCGACAGATGCATCTCCCTCGGATGGGTCCGGAGCCACTGAGCAGGCACCGGCTTCTGAGGGTGTCCTCAGACCTCAACATTTTTATATTAAACCGACGAAAGCTGCAAAACCAAAGGCAAAGACACCTTCTAAAACAAAAAAAAAACAATGCCTGAGCCACGTGCACAGGCCTGTATGCCTAAAAAACAGACCATCAAAATGGCTGAAGACCTTATTACCTTGATCAGGGGTACCCATCCCCCTCCAGATAAGAGGCCTAGGCAAGACACTGACTATGAATCTTCAGATCAGATTTCTATTACTTCTGATCAGGAATTATCTTTACCTCCCTATGAGGATTCTGATGCTGAGGAGTCTATTCCATCTGCATCTCCTCCTGAGGATTATTCATTTGGAGAAACCTTGCATACTTTGAGGGAGCATTTCCACTGGGAGAGTCAAGACTTCTCAGAGGCTCAGGGATTTCCTTCTCCCTCAGCACAAGCCTTTAGCCATTCCTCCTGTTTTAAACATTGTGGATGATGTGTTTTCGGAGTCGAGCCTGACCCCTGACTCGTTATCTCCGGCTCCCAGTAAGCCTGACAGGTACTACAGGGTCCCTGACGCTCATAAATTTTTATTTAGAAACCCTGCTACTGATCCTGAAACTATTTCACAGGGTCCAAAGGGAGTTAAGGCCTCAGCAGCAAAAAACCCTACCCCCTCTGACAGAGATTCAAGGGCACTGGACAGATGAGGGGAAAAAAGGTTTATACATCTGCAACCTTGGCAGTCAGGCCCTTAAACTGTCAGTTTCATATGCTTCAGTACCAACAACATGTTATGGGATTGCTGAACAGAAATTGATGTTGATTTCAGAATGTGCAGAAAATAAGGAATTGCAGGAATTATTGCATGCAGCTGAACAAGTTGGAAAGCATACTTTGCAATGTGGTTTTGATTCTTTAGAGGTCTCCTGCAGGGCCGCAGTTATTGGATCTGTGATTAGGAGGCATGCCTGGTTAAAGGAACAAAATTTGCCTGATCATGTTAAAGCTAAATTGCTAGATGCACCTTTACAGCATGATTCTCTGTTTGGTATTAAGGCAGAAGAGGTTTTAAAGGAAATGGAATACAAAGCTAAGTCTATGCAAATTGTTAAAGATTTCTTGCAAGTGCAGCCACCTAGATTCAGTAGACACTGGCCTACAAAAAATTGGTCCTTTCCTGTGTCAGACAGAGCTCAAAGGGGCAAATCCAGACGCCCTAAGGGTTCCAGGTACCAGGCTCAAGACTCATACAGGTCAAAGCAACGGGGCGCATCCACCTCCAAATCTGGAGGAGATAAAGCGCAAACCTACAGAAAGCAATCCCAATGACTTCCCTCTGCCTACAACAAGCACTTATCTTTTGGCAGGACCCATAGGGGGAAAATTAGCACTTTTTGCTCAAAATTGGCAGTTAATAACCCAGGACAAGTGGGTATTAAACATCGTATCACAGGGATACAGATTCCATTTCCACACTCAGCCAATGGCAAATGGTTGGCCAGATCTGCCAAAAAATCAATGGGCAGAGGCACAGAAACAGGTTTTTACTTGACTGTTCTTGGTACCCAGAAAGGACAAGGCCTGGCGGCCAATACTGGATTTATCGATTTTGAACACATACCTGGACATTCCAAAATTCAAAATGCTCACTTTGCAACAGCTTCTGCCCATGCTGGGCAAGAATGCTTGGCTGGTGACTTTATACCTAAAAGAGGCATATCTGCATGTCCCAATAAGACAGTCGTGCAGAAGATGCCTCAGATTCAAGGCTGGCTTAATGCATTACCAATTCTCTGAACCTCCCTTTGGCTTATTTACTGCGCCCAGGGTCTTTACACAGTGCCTGGCACCAGTAATTGCATTTTGCAGACAAAGAAGTATTCAGATATATCCTTAACTTGGACGACTGTCTCATTCAAGCAGAGAACAAGGACACTCTTCTACGACACCTGGCGTTTGTGAAAAGGCTTCTAACATGCCTAGGGTACACAATAAACGAAAAGAAATCACAACTGGTACCCTCTCAAAAGATAACATTCCTGGGTGCAAGCTTGAATACAACTGCCCAGATGGCTTACCTCATGCCAGACAAACAAAGGCAACTGACTACTTACTTCAAACTGATGGCAACAAAAACCTAGTCTTCTGCAAGACAAATTCTGCAGGCTCTGGGCTTCATGGCATCCTACATCCTACTGATTCCATATGCAAGACTGCATATGAGGAAACGACAGTGGTACCTAAAAGTTTATGGAGTCAGCATTCACACAGTCTGGAAACAATGATTCCTCTCATCCCCTGCCTGCAACAGGAATTTCTATGGTGGGCAAAGGCCTGTCACCAAAACAAGGGACGGCCCTTTACTCTACCCCCTGCCAGCCAAACCGTAACAACAGATGCATCAGATTATGCCTGGGGGGCCCACATGGCAGGAAGATGCATTCAGGGCATATGGGTACCAAATCAAATGCATCTACATATCAACCAGAAAGATGCTAGCTTTTCAAAATGGCCTAACAGCCTTCAAGGACTTCCTTCATCCAGGACAACTACTGATAAAGACTGACAACACCACAGTCATCTGGTATATAAGCAAGCAAGGGGGCACACACTCATACCCCCTTTGCAGATTAGCCATGGCACTGTGGGCCACAGCTTTGACCTACCAAATAAATCTTCAAGCTTAATTCTTGCCGGGAAAACAAAACACACTGGCAGACGATCTAAGCAGAAACCTTATGGATCCTCACGAGTGGAAACTAAATCCACAAGTCTTCAGCATGATAGCAAAGAAATGGGGGAGTCCAGACATAGATCTATTTGCCTCTCTTCAAACTGGAAAGATTCTGCACAAGGACTTATAACAGACAAGCATGAAAAGTAGATGCCCTATCCTTCAGTTGGAAAAACCTATCAGTTTATGCCTTTCCTCCTCTGCCTCTTCTACCCAAGGTCCTCCTAAAACTCAGACAAGAGAAGCCAAAGATGATATTAATTGCCCTGGACTGGCCCCGCCAATACTGTTACCCAATCCTAAGGAACTTGTCTCAATACCCAGCTTGGACCTTGCCTCAAATACCACAACTTACTGTCCCAGCAAAACAATCAGATCGTGCACAATCAACTACAGACTCTGAACCTGGCAGCATGGTTAATCCTGTAATCATACAGATGGCACCTCTCAGTAAAGCTGTGATGGATTTCATTTTGGAAGCCAGAAGGCAGAGGACTAGAAAATCTTATGCTGACAAATGGAAGAGATTCTGTGCTTGGAATCAAGCACAAGGAACTGATGCAGCAGAACCACATATTCCTCAGATATTACAAACTGAGATGCTTGACAAAGGCCCATCTTTTTCATCAATCAAAATCCATGCCTCTGCCATTTTAGCTCATTACAATACAGAGCCACCAATCTTTTCTCATCCTTTATTAAAGCAGTATCTTAGAGGAGCCAAAAAGTTTAAGGCCTCCTAGAATACCATTACCTGCATGGGACCTCAATTATGTGTTGGAAAAGCTCTCCCTGCCTCCATTTGAACCAGCAGCTACCGCTGATATAAAGTTCTTGTCATGGAAGACAGCTCTGCTACTAGCAATTATTTCAGCAAGAAGAGTTTCAGAGCTACAGGCCCTCATGGCTGTAGAGCCTTTTATCATATTTTACCCAGACATGGTGCCTGTGAGGACAAATCCTACCTTTTATGCTTAAGGTCGTATCCAGTGTGGCTCTTAACCAAACAATTCATGCCAACTTTATCTAAATCCGCAGAACAAAGGGGAGAGAATTCTGCATTCCTTGGACGTACACAGACAGCTAAGATTCTACTTGAGCCGGACTAAAGCTCTAAGAAACACTGAGCAATTACTAGTGTCATATGCTGCAGGATCAGAAGGAAAGGCTATTTCAAAGCAGACAATTTCAAAGTGGATAAGCCTTTGCATCCGTTTCTGCTACTTACACCATGGCAAACCTGTGCTCAAGGGCATTAGGTCTCACTCCACTAGGGCTGCAGCTACTTCAGCAGCCTTTCTCAGAGGGGTACCAACAAAGGACATTCTAGAGGCTGCTACTTGGAGTTCTGTTCACACCTTTACAAAGCATTACCATTTACCTCTCTAAGTCCAGGGTAGGCTTTGCCAATGCAGTGCTGCAGGGCCTTATAGCCTCACCTAATGCTGTTTAGCTCCAGCCTCCCAACCACAGCTTTGGGATTCTACCCAAATGTAATGACTGCAACAGTGAAACACGAAGAACATAGTACAGTTGTGTACACTTACCATGAATGTAGATGTTCAAGTGTATTCACTGTTGCAGTCCAGGTTACCCTCCCACCATCCCCCTGTCATTCTACAGTTTATCTTTCCTTTTCTATCTTCTACAACCTATATGGTGCATTTGCTTTTAGATGAAGGTAAAGTTTATATTGATGCATGTATATATATGTATGTATGTGTGTGTGTGTGTGTGTGTGTGTGTGTATATATATATATATATATATATATATATATATATGGTTTCACTTGAAACCGTCGAATTACCAGTTCGTCGAGTCTGACATCATCGACTAGAACGTCGCAAACTCAAGTCAATGAAAACTGCAATCATGGAGTTGCATACCGTCGAAAACGAGTGCCAAAACATCACAAACTGCAAACATCACTACACACAACACTAGCGCTATCAAAACGTTGAAATATGCAATGGCGAAAACACACAACACCCTGTGAACGTCCCGTGTAGTAACAAAACAATAAACACCCGTCGCATATAACCATCTCTACCTGTATACTTCCAATCTTGCCACCATAACATTTCCACACTTTAAGTGTATTCCAACAAACATCATATAACGTAATACAGAACATGATACTGCAGACAACAGCAGTACATGAAACCAGTGTAACTACTGGTGCACCACAACGACTCTTCAACATACATTATTTACAAGTATTTGAGATCAAAGCTTGAGTAGCCCAGCAATAGCCTCCAAGTATCTCAAGATGTCATAAGAGTCTCTACTTTCTAACACAGTTTGCAACCACTTTCTCGTAGAATAAGCTTACGTCTTTTAGGTGATGGCGGGCACCCTCCTGCCATACGAACACGCAATTCCTCAATTCTATTTTGTTCCCGGACCAAAGTGCACATAAGTACTGACAAATCAGTAGCACGACTTCCCAACATACATTTCAAATGGTGATGCCATCCCCTCTATACTATTTTGTGTACATGGTAAGCACTCCAAATTAAGTTGTGAAATATTCCAAAATTCCTTTGGAAATAGTTGTGGAAAACGATGAAATGCTGCAGTTCTAGTTGCAAACTTCCTGGGTTTACCCAACATGCTGCAGTTCTAGTTGCAAACTTCCTGGGTTTACCCAACAAATACCAATCTGTAAAGTATTTCAATAAAGGTATTCCCTCTTCAGGGAATGACTGCTTTAACAAATTAAACACATGCATAACATCCTCCTCTGGTAGAAATAACAACGCAGTGAGACACTTCACAGACACCTGGAAACGATGGCATCTGTTATACAATGCAGCCAACCCAAGACTCTGCAATTTTCGCCATATGTTTTGGCTAAAATGAAATAAACAACCCTTCGGTACAATACCATTCAAATTCATACGTAGACTTTTTATAGGGGCTATTTCAAAGTCGCACAACACTTATTTCACAGAGGGAACAATATTTTCTTCATCCATCAAAGATAAAATACAATGCCACATAACATTGTAGCTTCTGAGTGACTTTCTTGTCATGAGTGTGTACAACAACGGCATTGTTCTTGTATAAGAGCCGAAAGACACAAAGCCATGCAAACTGTACAATTTCTGACAAATAACTCCTTTAAAGAAGAAAGTACCATCCATTAACCAAATTGTGCACTTGCTCAAATCACATAGATTTTTCACTGTAGTGATTACTAATACAGTCATATCCGTAGATACATCTACAAATCTTTTACTAATGAACGCACCTTCTTTCAATTGATATTCTGAAATATCAATATTTGCAAGTGTTAGCACTATGTGAACCCCTGCTCTGCATTCTACGTACTTTACCAACCTGTTGTAGTAAAGCTTTTCGGCTTGGTAGGTTAGGAACAGTGTCTAAACTGCTTGTAGACATAACATCATCAACTATTAGACATGGTGTATCTCGGGACATGACAGCCTTTTGCTTTAGATGAGTACACATCTCGTATCGCTGTACCTCTGATGGATCTCCACTATGACTGTGAGCAGCAGTTTTACATAGCTTTTCCCCATCAGACATTGATATGGTTACAACACCGTCCCTTACATTTACTGATATACTTTTGCTTACAACACCAGTATCTCTTAATATCCACAGCACGCTCTAAGTTATAGACAAATCCATCGATAAGAACATCCCTACCACATAGGTTCATAGGTTCATAGGTTTATAGGTTCATAGGTTTATACTAGGCTATCTGCCCTACGGCATTTATAAGCCTAGCCCAAAGTTTTGTGGCTTACGCCACCCCTTATATGAAAAAATACTGTGCCCATTAGTTTGTTGTGCCTCTGTCCAGCAGTGACACAGAGATGATTCCCGGGGTAAACCTACGATCTCCCATCCACAGGTCAAGATTTCTCTTGAACAGAGCCAGCGAGGTGCTCTGCCTCACATGGACCGGGATTTTATTCCACAGCATAGGGAGTCTCTGAGTGATAAATCTATCCCTCCAGCACGCCCTATTTATATCCGTGCTAAGGTTTAAGTCGCTTGCTCTAGTGGTTTTGGTGGATTTGGATTTTTTGAGGTGGAGCATGTCCATTAATTCCGGGTTGGACATGGCCTTGTATGTCTGGCACATGTCACCTCTGAGCAGACTGTATGCGACTGAATAGAGCTGGAGTTTCTTCAATCTGGCAGCATATGACAGATTTTGGAGTCCCTTTATCCTTTTGGTGTGGAACATTTGGGGTCTCTCCAATTGCTGCAGATGTCGGGTGAGATACATCCCGAATGGGGCATTGTACTCTATCATTGGTCTGATAAGTGAAGAGTACAGGGGAACAATGACCTCACTAGATCTGGATGTGAATCCCTTCATGATCAGGTGGGCAATGTAGAAGGTCTTTCTAACCACTTTAGCAACGTGAGTGTCAAAAGAAAGACCACTGTCAACCTGGGTCCCCAGGTCCCTGATAACCTCTTCTGTGCTTAGTGGATTGCCGCCTATATGGTAGCTTGGGGGGTTACCTTGTTTTTCCCGAAGGGTATGACTATACATTTTTTGGCATTTAACTTCAGGCCATGGCTCTGGCACCAGCTATCTGTTTCCGTGAGTCCCTTCTGAAGGATATCCGTGTCCGATGCACTTTCCACTATGGCGCCCAGTTTGCAGTCGTCTGCAAACTTTGTCACCCAAAGTCCTCCCATGTTGGCCTGTACTTCTGAGAAGTAGATGCCGAACAATAGGGGGCCAAGGACCGAGCCCTGTGGGACACCACTTGTGACCGGCTTGGAGTCTGACATAGCGCCAGCAACTCTAACCCTGTGGGTTCTGTCCTTGCAACCCATCTTGTGACATATGGGTTTACATTTAAGCTGGTAAGTTTTTCTACAATACCCGAGTGGGGTATTGTGTCGAAAGCCTTTGCAAGGTCAAGGTAGGCTGTATGGACTGCCTTTCCCTCATCAATGGCCTTGGTGACTGTTTCGAAGAAGTCGACCAAGTTCAAAAGGCATGATCTGCCCTTGACGAAGCCAAACTGGGTCGGGTCCAATGTCTGCAAGTCCCCTATATCTTTGTTTATGAGCTCCATTATGATCCTCTCCATAGCTTTGCAGACTAGACTTGTTAAGCTTATGGGGCTGTAATTACCAGGGTCCGTAGAGGCACCGCCTTTGTGAGTGGGACCACAGCTGCCGCACGCCACCCTTGGGCACGTATCCTGTGGTAAGGCTGAGATTAAACAGCCGCCTTATGTGCGGGTTTAATTCCACATTTACCTCGGATGGCACACAACCGGGACACCATCCGTCCCATTGATGCTGTGTTTTTAGCTTTAGAGAGAGCAGCTTTCACCTCGCATTTGAGATGTCTGGGAGGCTACACTCCGCTGGGATAGTTATCTCTCCTTTAGGGGAGGGGTGAAGTTTGCACTGAACCTGTCTGCCAGTATGTTGGCAATGTCTGTGGGTTCAGTGATTTTTGTATCATTTTGGACTAATTCTGAGCATATCTGGAAGTTTCCACCCAGGTTCCTAACATAGCTGAAAAAGGCCTTATGATTGTCCTTTGAATCCATGGCAATTTTTCTCTCAAAATTGGCCTTAGTTGATTTTATATGAGTGCTCGTGATTTTTTACTAATAATGATCAGGGGTGACTTCCCTTTATGGATTTTGTTCTATCATGTAATAGCTTTCTCCTCTTATTGTAAAGTTTGTTAATGGCTGGGGTCCACCAGACTGAACGTTTGCCCTTTGTGGAAAGAGGCTTTGTTTTATTTGGGATTGCCTGATCCATGCAGTCCTGGAGGTGTTCATAGAAGGCATTTGTAAGGGCTTCCGCGAGCTTGGGTTGTGGTTTCCACTGGCTCAGGGCCTTGAAGGATACCACACCAGTCTTGAGTAGTGTGAAGTTTGCTTTAGAGAAGTTCTTCACTGTGGTCTTTTTGTTTGGGGTGGGGCGGGATGTGGATTTCCAGTGAGATTAGTTTATGATCAGATCTCACCAATGAGGGATATACTTCCGGTGTGGAGCATTTTGTCCCAATGTTTGTGATAATGAGATCTAGTATATTTTCTCCTCTCGTGGGAACAGTGACTAGCTGTTCCATGGCATTTGAATTTATGAACTCCAGGAACCATTGGGCTAGAAAGTTAGGGCTTGAGTAATGTTCCCAGTCTATATTCGGGTAGTTGAAGTCACCCAATATGATGGTGTTTGGAGATACATTTATACCCTCCAGTGTCCTCAGGAAGGCTGTGTGGGGTTCCTGAGTTTGAGAGGGTGGCCTGTAGCATGCTACAATTTGTAGAGCAGTTTTGCCTATGGTTAGTTGCACCTGGATGGTTTCTGAAGCTTCATGCGTTGCCACCAACCTGGAGGTGTGGGTATCCTTTATGAATATGGATACACCCCCTCCTTTTGTGGTGTGGTCCGGGTTTTGGAGCCAGAACGCATGATATGAGGTAAAACCTAATAGTGCCGGGGTGCTCTCAGGAGCCTTGAACCAGGTTTCAGTTACAGCACAGACATCGATGTTCTCCATACTGAGAAGGGCCTCGAGTGCGTGCATTTTGAGATTTAGACTTCTGGTATTGAGCAGCATTACCCTCAGTTTCTTCCCATTTTGTTTTCTAGGTGGTAGGTTTAGAATTTGAGCCTTGCCTAAAAGGCACTATGGGGTGGCAAGAGCCTTAGCCAATATCCGAATCCCAGGGGTGACAGGTGCAAGCCGCCTCATGGGCAGCATGGCTTGTCAAGCATGTCATCCCAGGCAGACAGACACTGGATCCCCTTTGAATGACACCAGACATTAAGCCAATTGTTAAAGCTGATCATCTTGTCTCTATATTGTGGCATCATTCTTGGTGAAGGAAGGATACTGCTTAGGGTCAGGGTCATACCTGCCTGGGCTACATAATCAGAGAGCTCCTCTGTCTCTTTTCATGTTGTCCAGGGAGGTACGTCTCAGGTCGTTCACACCAGCATGGACAATGACTGTGTCATATTTGTACTTGCCGTGGAGTGACCCGAGTGCTTGTGTTATGTGGCGGATTCTAGCGCCCGATAGGCAGCTTACTGTGACCCTCTCCTTGTTCAGCCTGGTGAGTGGGACGTCAGTGTGTCTGACTATGGAGTCACCTATGACAAGTATGTTTGGTGTTGTATTTGGCCTTAAGGGCTGTGACTGCTTTGCACACTGATTTTGTGGTTGATGTGTTGCTTGTGGGGTGTCTTCAGGTAGCAGTTGTTTGGGTGTCTGCTTTGAAGGCCTCTGCTGTTTAGGTAAATTTTTACTCAGAGCCTCCGAGTATGTCTTTGTGTGTTTATGTGTTTGATTCAGTGGTGTGGTAGCATTATGTGAGGCTGGTTTTGTGGAGTGTGTAGTTTCCTTCTCCTCCTGTCTGGTCTTGCCAGTCCTGAGTTGAGAGAGCTCAGCCTCCAGTTTGGCTAAATAGCTGCATCTCTTGCAAGTATTCGCATTATGTGGGAGGAGGAGAGGGTTGTCTGTGTACATGAGGCAATTGTAACATTGCCTCAATATTCCCATATTCACCAACTGGGCAGGAGAGGACGCCAGCATCTGGCCCTTCGACATGCTAGAAAAATTAAGAAGTTAGGTATGAGACTGAATAAGAGAGGACTTAGTAAGGAAGTGGGTACTCCTGGGGGGTTTCGCAAGTGAGGGACTTTGTGTAATATAGAAGTGACAAGTGCTGAGCTGTTTTTTTGAGGGAAAAAAACTTTTAGGAACAAGT
>NC_056747.1:126291994-126334591 GCF_019279795.1 Protopterus annectens | reverse complement strand
AGTCAGGCCGAGACGCCTCACTGAGAACCGGACCACCTGTAGTCAGCTTTGGCATGGTGTCAGTAGAAGCCACGGACCTCGTATGTCGGTCCTTATCTTTGCGTCTTTTACTCAAAACTGGAGTCGGAGTATCCGACGACATAATGTAATTAAATTTTTTGCCAAAAAAGTGTTGGGCGAACTCCGCCCGACGCTTAATGGTGCGCCTGTTGAATGTAGCACAAAAACGACAGGCCGAGACGTCGTGGTCTGGGCCTAAGCAAGGAATGCAGAGGGAATGAAAATCCTTATGCGGTATTTGCTTCCCACATGAAATGCAATTATTAACTTTGTCTGACATCGGTCTGAGGCAAGAAAAGTTTCCCCAACGGGGTACTTGGCTTTCAAAAAGACTTCGGTTGCAAAATATTCGTAATCTCAGGAGCTGGCCGACCGGCACTTGCGAACTGCTTCTGCTTCAGGCACCGCGCGGCAAGAAAGACTGAAGAAAATGGCGTCGGCTGGTTCTTTTATACCCCTGTCGCACTGACGTCAGGGAAGAAGCGACGACAACCGACACCGGACTTAGACTTTGGAATTCGGCCGACCGAGGACCCGCCTGACGGCAGGAGAACCCATCTGTTATGACTGCAGCTGTATGCACGATGAACATCTGCAGGAGACCTCCTCTAAAGCAGACGGAACAGGAGGAATGGGTGCAGAATCTGGAAAACAACTCAATATATTCTAAGGGATTGAGAAAAATCAGTGTTTTAGTAGTAATCTCAAAGAAAGCGAAACACCCCACAGGAAGAAATCAGAAACTTAGCTCTCCTCTCAGTCTGAATCAGAAATCTGAGGATAAAAAAATTGTAACCATCCCTGCATCTGACAGTCTAGTTCTCCCCTTAAATATTTTTTTATTCACATCTTGAGATTTTTTGCTTCAAAGGCTCATTGAGTTTTCCGATTTATGCTCTTCCATTGTTAAACAGCAGGATAAGGATTTTAATACCAATCATGTTGCCTTGTTAAATTTCTTAAGAGACCACAGGAATTGAAACATTGTTTCATGAATGCAGTGATCTTCCGGAGCAATTGTATCTACCACAAACACACCTAGCTCCAAGGCACTACTAGCCTTGATGAACTAAAGAGAAGGCATGCCAAAACTACTTTTATATGATAGTTCTATGCCGCCTATATTGGTAACTTTGCAAGCCTGACCCAGTCATCCTTTGTATAGCTTAATAGATACGCATTAAGCTAGCTGCCCTCGTGGGCCATTTTAAGCCTATACAGTTTCCACTTTTGGTGCTTGAATTAACCTATCCAGCTTGGAGTTGGATTGACCTTACCCATCCCGTGGTCAATAATTATACATTACCCCTATTAAGAATAGATGGGAATCACACCACAGGTAATTTGAAGGGATAAATCATTTAGGGTAAAATGTGTATTACCCACCCAGAGATCCAAGTTGTGCTTGATTATAGGACAGGGATAAACATTGTTTTAAGTAAATTGGGAGCCTGATCCAGAACAGTAGTGTATACTTTGCGAGATAAATACATCCCTCCAACCCGTTTTGTTGATGTTGCGTAGAGGTTTAGTCTTCTGGACGGAATGTTTCTGATGCAATTTGATTTGCTGATGTGCAGTAGGTCTACAACTACTGGAGCGGAGGATATCTTGCATGTCAGAAACAGGTCCACCTCTTAGCAGTCTGTAGGTTACAGAGTAGAGAGCGAGCTTTATGGAAGTCCACGTAAGACATACTTTAGTAAAAGGATACAAGGCCTAAATTGATGTACACAACATGTACTCTGACATCCACCACTATTAGGGACACACATGGTTGGAAGAAATTTTGTTTACTATTAAAGTACTAGATTTTGATAGTGTCAATGTAAGTAGCTGTGACTTTAATGAACTTGGTACTGTCTAACAATTTATTTTTTGCAGGTCATTTGTTCAAAACAGCTTAGAGGAGTTGCTATGGGGGCAGCCTGGGTCCCCAGTTTTGCTAATTTAGTGATGACTAATTGGGAACAGAATTACATTTTTAAACACCCCTTACAAAAATTGTTGGAGATATTACACCTGTTTTTTGGATGATATCTTTATTGTTTGGACTGATACTGAAAAGAAATTGAATGAATTTCTGGAGGATATTAATTCTTCCACCACCTTTCTAAAATTTGCTTTTTCTTAGGTTGTTGATAGCATTACATTTTTTGGACATGAAGTTGTCTAAATATTATGCAAATCGATGTTTTATTTCTAACATCCATAGGAAGCCCACTTTCTCCAACAGTTCCCTCCACTACAATTGGCACCCAAAATTTCAGAAAAAAGCTGCAGTCACAGGCAGCTAGAATGGTTTCAGATGATTCTGTAATTTTGTTGAAATGTGACAAACTGTTGGAAATGTTTATTAAGCAGGCCTATCCAACTGAATTTTTTTTGGACAATAAGAACGTAGTGGGGAAAGGCAGTAGGGGTTTTATATGCCCTTGCCACCAAACCTTTTATAGAATTTGTGGTGGACACTCAATGCAAAGCACTCCATGGTGAGAGTGGATAAAGGGGTGGACTTTAGTAAACCCTTTATTCTAACTTTTATCATCTACACCTACAGAATAGTGGATTGTATTTTAGAAAACTAGGTTATTATATCTTCTGAAGACTTGAGAAGATTGTTGGGTGACAGGCCGAAAATGGTGTATACGAAAAACAAATGTTTCAAGAATCTACTGGAAAGAAAAGCCAAGGATGTGAGCACAGTAATAGTAGTATGTTCAAATGTGGGCATTGTAGGCAGTGCCAGTTTATATTAGTGAGGGATACCTTTAAATTTGTGCCCTTTGATATAAATGTTAAAGGGCATTTCAACTGAGAGTCCAGCTGGATAGTTTATGTTACCTGTTGTGATTCTTGTCCTGCCTTTTATATAGGGAAAACCTCCAGAAAACTAAAGGAGAGAATTTATGAACATGACATGGAGATCAAGAAAGCAAAAAGTACTACATTTGTTTAGACACATACATGCTTGCCCCAGTCACAGATTTAAATTTACAATCCTAGAGCAGATAGAGAGACCCAAGGGGCTATATTATTGAAGAACACCTGCTGGTTAGGGAACTTATTTGGCAGGTGAAATTAAATACAACAGCGCCCCCTGGGCTGAATGAAGCTTCCTCTATTAGCCCTTTATTAAAGTTAAAAAGTTTATATGTTTAGTATGGTTTACTATGGTTTGTGTGAATGACATTTTGTCAGCAGCACTGCTGCCGAAAATCAGAAAAGTCGTGCACAAAACATAAATGGATGGGATAGTCGAATACACTTATGCGAATGCTGTAGTGCATTCGCAGATGTGTATTCGACTATCTGCATGGAGATTGCGGTACAGTGGGGATTGGAAATTCATCCATATCCCCAATGTAACGCAATCTAGGAGTTAGAATATCTTAGTAGGGGGTGTGGGGGGCGCAACCCCCCCCAACAGGAGTCTGATTTACATCAGCTCATATATGGCTATCACGTGATGGTTTCGGCCACAATGTCGAGTCAAATGTGTCGATCATTTGGGTCGACATTGTGACAGGTCGGAATGTGTGTTTTCGGGTTTACTATTAGTTGTTTTGAAGGGCAAATGTTTTGCCGTTCGAACAATAGTAAACAGTTTAGTGTTTTTTTTTTTTAGAATGGATATTATTTCTATACATTTTTAAAGTTGATGTTATGTAAACAAGAAGTTATGTACTCACCATAATGTTCGATGTATGTAGTCCATCTCGCCTCGCATTCTTACCCGTGGGTTCGGAGTTGAATGTCGGCTCCAACTCTGCCAAAACACTTCTAGCTCGAAGTCTTTCTATTGGCTGGGCTAAGATGGTATCCCATGCTGCACTGCTCTCTATCCCCAGATCTAGTTTGCTGCGAACACCAGCACCCATTCTCCATGCATAACACCAGCCAAGGAAAGGAAGAACAAACCAAGAATAAAGGGAGCTCTGAAACCAGACCTAACCTCCAGATCCTCCAGGAAGGGGGAAGGAGGGAGGGTAAGTAAGAATGTGAGGCGAGATGGACTACATACATCGAACGTTATGGTCAATACATAAAACTTCTTGATGTTATGTAGTCCAATCTCGCCTACATTCTTACCCGTGGGACAGCGTCCCCAGCACCTAAATCCTGGGAGGCTCAGTGGAAAATACTCCTGAGCACTGTGGAACCAAATGAAGACCTGCCCCTAGATACCACATCCAACTTGTAATGAGTAACAAAGGTGTGAGGAGATGCCCAAGTAGCCGCAGCACAAATATCATCCATAGACAATCTGGCCTGAAAAGCTGTAGATGTAGATACAGACCGAGTAGAGTGAGCCTTCACCCGGAACAATAAATCCTTACCCCCGGAGGAATAAATGAAAGAAATACAACTGGAAATCCACCTGAACAACGTGACTTTGGAGACAGGAGACCCAATTCTGTTTTCCGAGAAGGAAACAAACAACTGATCAGATTTTCTGAGGTCTTTCATTCTGTGTAAATAAAAACTTAACTGTCTGTGCACATCCAATTGATGAAATTTGAATTCTGCCTTGTTTGAAAACTGGGGAAAAAACACTGGCAATTCAATAGATTGGTTAACGTTACTGACTGACGCCACTTTGGGAAGAAAGGAGGGGTTCGGTCTGAGAGAAACCCTGTCCTTATGAAAAATCAAATAAGGGGGTTTGAGTGATAAAGCTTGAAGCTCCGACATGCGTCTGGCTGACGTGATGGCTACTAAAAAGACAGTCTTCCAAGTTAAGAATTTTAAATCGCAAGTGGCTGCAGGCTCAAAGGGGGGTGAAGCAAGACCCTGTAGAACAAAATTTAAGTCCCAAGGCATAACAGGTTCTGATACCGAAGGACGAAGTAACAACATGCCCTTCAGGAAAGCCTTACAGAGTCTATGTGCCATCAGGCTAGGCTCGTCTGCGACATGAAAGGTAGAAATCGCCGCCAATTGGACTTTAATGGTTGCGGCCGCTGAACCCTGGTTAAAGAGCATAGACAAGAACTCCAATACAGACGAAATTGGAACTGTGTAAGGGTCAATCTTTTTGGCACCTGCCCAGATTGAAAACCTCTTCCATTTGCTGTAATAAATCTTCCTGGTCGAGGGCTTATGAGAGGAAGATAAAATATGAACCACCTCTGGCGAAAAATGATGAAGCCTAACTAATGACGGAAGTGGAGTAGCTAGGCTGTCAACCGGAGTGTCTGAAGGGAGGGATGGAGCTGTCAGTAAGTCTGGTTGTGGGTCCAGAATCCAAGGAACGTCCAGGAGATAGGGATGGAGAAAGGGAAACCAAATTTGACGAGGCCAGTGTGGGACAATTAGAATCATTCTGTTTCCCAATGATCGTGCTTTCTGAATAACCTTTGACAGCAAGGGGACTGGAGGGAAGGCATATAGTAGACCGGAGGGCCAATCGTGGACTAGAGCGTCCCTGGGCGACTCTCCCTGAAGGGTGATCAACGTGAAGTAGTTACTGCATTTGGCATTGAGGGGGCTGGCAAAAAGGTCGCAGCAAGGCTGACCCCACCTGCAGAAGATCTGTTCCGCAACTTGACAGTTCAGGGACCACTCGTAAGGCATCAGAATAGCTCTGCTTAGCCTGTCTGCGATCAAATTGGACTTCCCTGGAATGTGCGTTGCCACCTGAAAATGTTGGGAAGACACTGCCCACTGCCACACTCGCATGGCCTCTCTACAAAGGGGGTAAGACTTGGTTCCTCAATGCTTGTTCAGATACTACACCACTGACATATTGTCGCAGTGGATTACAATAGTCCCGAGAGGAAGAAAACTCTGGAGTGCTTGCAACGCTAGTAGCACAGCTCTCATCTCCAGGACATTGATATGCAGATGCATCTCGTGCTCTTGCCACGTGCCTTGGACTGTCCTGCCTAGATAATGCCCCCCCCCCAATCTGGGAGGCATCCGTGGTCACCGTGGCAACCGGGGGCACAGGAACGGAGCGCTTTCCCGCATTGAGGCCGTCGGTGCAAAGCCACCAACTGAGATCTTGTTTGCACCTGTCTGTGAGTAGAATAGGGTGAGAAAGTGGAAGACGTTGCAGAGACCACTGAGCAAAGAGTAGCCACTGAAGGAGCCTCATATGTAACCTTGCTAGAGGGACTAACATAATCGTAGCAGCCATCGTCCCCAACAGTTGGAGGACCCATCTTGCCTTCGCTCTTCTCAGAGGGAGCAAGGCGTGAACTTGCTGTAGGACTGATTCTTTCCTGTGGTAGAAACGCCCGCATGAGGACGGTGTCTAGTTCGGCGCCTATAAAAGTGACACACTGGGAGGGCAACAAGGCAGATTTTTCCCAGTTCAATGAGATGCCCAACTGTTGACATAAGTTGATAGTAGCGTCCCTTGTCTGAAGTAGTAGATGCCTGGTGGTGGCAGTAAGGAGCCAGTCGTCCAGATATGAAAACACTTTGAATCCCTGACGTCTCAGGTGAGCAGTCACCACTGCCATGCATTTGGTAAACACTCTGGGGGCTGTGGCGAGACCAAAGGGCAGGGCTCGAAACTGAAAATAACTGGCTCCCAGCCGGAGGCGTAGGTGACTTCTAGATGCCCTGTCCATCTTTATGTGGTAGTAAGCATCCTTGAGGTCTATGGAGCACAGCCACACTTTTCCCAACAATGGGAGAATAGACTGCAATGTGACCATTCGGAACTTGGACTTTTGCACATGGGTGTTCAATCGACTGAGATCCAATATGGGTCTCGGGTCCCCTGTCCTTTTCGGCACCAAAAAGAATCTGGAATAAGTCCCTAATCCGATCTGGTCTGAGGGGACATGTTGGATGGCTCCTTTTTCTAGCAGCTTTGAAACTTCTGAAGCTGCGTAATCCCTTTGACTGGCTGGAACATCCGGGATTTTCTTGACTGGAGGGGGGTTTGATGAGAAGGGAATGACATATCCTCAGGAAATTATTTGTAGAACCCATTGGTCCTGGGTGATGTCTTTCCAGGACTCCGGGTATAATGAGATTCGACCCCCAACTGGCTCCGGAAACGCACATTCGGGCCTCCCATCAGGAGCATAGGTAGGGAGAACCACGGAAGGAATCACGGTCTTCCGAGTTGCAGGGGCCTCCTCTGCCCTTAGGGCGGCGTCTCCCTGAATAACCACCCCCTCCCCTGCCTCTGGAGGGGGGCTCACCTTGTGCACCAGGAAAAAACCTCAGATTTCCTGAACCACATTTTGCCACCCCTCTGGGCCTTGGGATAAGGCCTAGAGGGAAGGGAAAAATGGACTTCTACGGCAGACAGAGTCTTTCCCTCCTGCTCGCACCTGGTGAGATTGTCTTTCACCTTGGTTCCGAACACAGAGGAACCATCAAAAGGGGCACCTGCGAATTAAGACTCGAAGGCCTCCGCAAAATGACAAAGGCGCATCCAGGCCTGCCTCCTAAGAGCACCTCCTGAACTTGCTGCCCTACTCGCTACCTCGGCTGCATAGGAGAATAGCCTCATGGAGGAGTTTGCAATGGAATTGAGGGTAGACATCTGAGCGTTGACCGTCTGAGCCGCCTCAGAAACGTGGCCCGTGAGAGAATCTCCAAGCTCCTTGAGGAGATCTCTCTGGAGCCGTGTAGTGTGATAAATAATTCAGTGACCGTAAGGTAAAGGTCGCTGAAGAGAAAGTACGCTTCCCATACCGATCCATGGTCTTAGACTCCTTGTTAGGGGGATGGACGGTGGAAGAAGTCTCGGCTAATTCCTTCTGAGTGGCAGCTGCCACCACCCTGGCATCCACAGGGACTCCTTTGGACAGAAATTCCTTATCAATAGGAGCAGACAAAAATTTATTGGGTCTCCTGGGGACTGGTTCCACAGAGTCAGGGGTTTCCCACATCCTTCGACAAAAAAAATCCAGAAGCTCGAACGGTGGAGATACCCAGGAGGCGGAGGGTTGAGCACCAAAGGCCTTCAGGAAGCCCGACTCCTCCTCGGAGGGGGCTTTGGATGGCCAGTCACCTCTTTGTCTCAAAATCTCTAGGATGTCAGTGAAAGAAACATCCTCAGAGGATGACTTGGGGGACCCCTCAGATTCCTCGAGGTCAGTGTCTGACGTGAGAGACTCGTCCTGGGAATCTATGTGCTTCCTCTTGCACGTCTTCTTTCTGGGTGGATCCTCAGGCACAAACTCTGAGGGACCCTCAGAAATATGGGGACCACTCGTGGGGGTACCCTGAGGCCTTGGGGCTCTGCTGTCTAGAGATAGATCGCGATCAGAGACCTGCACCGGTGTAGCAGGGGACAGAATGACTGACCCGCATGATGCCGCTGACGACCTGGCCAGCGCGCTCCGCATGGCCTTGAAGGCTGGTCCCCCTGAGTCCGAAGAACGACCAGCCTCCGAAGCCCTGACAGGAGTCTGACTTCCCCGCGCCGAAGCACAGAGAGGGAGACTAGGAGCCGAAAGGTGTCCCGAAGCCTCTCCCTCGGGTCCGACCAAAGAATCCTGAGTCCTGAACCCCGTGGATGGCACCGATGGGGTCAGAGAGGACTTCAGCACCGAAAAGACAGGAGGGGCTGTCGGAACAGACCTAGGGACATCATGCAAAGCCAAGCATTCCGGCTTCGAAAGTGCTCGGAGGAGGAAGTATTGAAGCATTTTGAGGGACTGGCTCCAGAGCCGAATGGGTCGGAGCAGAGAACAATTTTGCCAGAACCGGTGACTGAAGGAGTCTCTGCACCACTCTATCGGCGTCCACATCTGATAAGGTCCTGGAGGATTTAGCGGATAGAGAAGGAGATCGAGACCTCCTCTCCGAAGGTGACCTGCGAGGAGGGGATACTGGCCTAATACTAGGTGATCGGCTCCGAACAGGTTCCAACAAAACTGGAGCCGAAGCAGGTTCCATAACAACTGAGACTTCCTGCGGCCCCGAGGAAAATGGAGCCGAGGATGTCGAAGTAGGCTTTGCTATTTTCTCCGGAGGCTCCGAGGACACTGGTGGAGCTGGAGATCTCTCTTTTGATTTAGAAGATTTAGTCTTAGAGCTGGAAGCACTCTCCAGACCCTCCTTGAAGTAGGGTTTTAGAAGTCCCTTCAAAATCAATTTATTCTTCCTTTCCTGAAGAACCTGCGGACTAAAAGCATGACAGAAGCTACAGGACTCCTGGAGATGAATCGCTCCCAGACAATATACACAGACGGAGTGTCCATCGGTAATGGACATTTTGTAACTGCACCTAGAGCACTTCTTGAAGCCCGAGGGCTTGTGCTCCTTAGTATCCTTGGACATAATTAACCAACACTAATAAAGCACCAAGACAATCTAATACTGAATAAAGGACCAACGGTCAAACAGTCACAATGGCAGGAAAAAACTACAACACACAAATACCACAACATCTCTTAAGTTAAATGATCCTTAGACACAAACACAAGGGAGAAAGGGCTAATACCTCTACTTTAAACCGTACTTAGACCCGGAAACTCAAAAACACAAAGAAAGCAAGGGGACAGACTAGGTCCTCTAACTGAAACGGGCCTAGCCCACTGGAAACAGCTAGTGGGATACCACAGAAAAAAAACGATCCAAAATACAATTTTTTACAAGACAAGACAAGAACACACAATAGCTATTAAAATAGATTTTTGTTTGCAACAAATGTCTCTGAAAAGGAAGAAAAAAGGGTACTTAGCCACAGCCAAGAGCGAGACCACGTCCGAGCAGCAAATGAGATCTGGGATAGAGTGCAGTGCAGCATGGGATACCATCTTAGCCCAGCCAATAGAAAGACTTCGAGCTAGAAAAGTTTTGGCCGAGTTGGAGCAGACATTCGACTCCGAACCCACGGGTAAGAATGTAGGTGAGATTGGACTACATGACATCATACATTTAATATCTTATTAAGGGGCTGTTCCAATATGAATTCCTATATCATTCAGGGGCATATACATTTCGTTTTTGTACTGTTTTATATATTTGTGTTTTACTTTAAGCACTAAGTTTTATATACACAATTTTAAGTGCTTTACTGTTTTATTAAACTGATTGGTTCATTGGCTGTCACAGGATTAGTTTGAGATGTATTTAAATAGCTTGTGTTTTAATAATGGCAGTTCTGAAGAAATCCCACTTGGGGACAAATGCACTTTGTAATAAATCTGTGGAGTTTTATCTGGACTTTTGCAATTTCTTCCACCTTTCTGGTGTGGTTATCTCCGTGGGTGTTCCAGTTGTTGCGCATGTCTGGACAGATACATGCCAAAGGGAGCATTACACTCCATAACGAACATAATGAAGGCTTAGTAAAGAGAGACAATGACATCTCTAGATCTAGAAGAAATCTATGTTTATAAGCTGTGCAATATAGAAGGACTTTCTTACAGCAGTGGACATATGTTGGCTGAAAGTTAGGTCACGGGCCACAGAAGTTCCAAAATCCCAAACAACTGGGTCAGCTCTTTAAGGGCTTACTGTCACAGTGTGGTATTTTCCCAGGCAGACAACTTCTCAAAGTATACGATAATGCATTTTGTGTGGCATTTAGTTTCAGTCCATTATTATGGCACCAGCTGTTTGTTTGGGGCAAGCTTTCCTGCAGGAGGGCTATGTCATTTGGAGAGTACTGCAAGGTGGGAACAGTCACTGTATCTGCAAACTGGGTCAGCCAGAGCTTTTTGGAAGTGTCTTTTACTTCAAAGAAGTTGATGCCAAACAGGACAGTCTCAACTAGTGACTGGTGTCATTGTGGAGGTAGTTTCCCTATTTTGATCTCCTGAGTCATGAGAATCAGATGGCAATCTAACAGATGACATAAGGGTTGATTCCCAGTCTATATAGCTTTTCTACTATGCCCGTGTGGGGGATTGTAACAAGTTTTGGCCACATTCTCACATTGCTTTAGTGACCTTTTCAAAAAAAAGTCCACCAGGTTAAGTAAACATGAACTGCATTCAATGAATCCGGAGACAGATACAGTCTTTTGAGGTTCCCCATGCCCTTAATGATTAGTTCTTTAAGTCTTTCCATGGCTTTGCATACAAAGCCAGTGAAGCTTATGGGTCTCTAGCTGCTTGGGTCTGTGGAAGGTCCTCCCTTATGCAGAGGAATGACCACCTGTTCTCTATTCACTTGGTACAAAACTTATATGGAGGCCGAGGTTAAATAGTGTTTATAGTGTGGAGGGGCTGGCTAAATCATGCTTCATGCTAAGGCTCCATTAATATATTTTTAGCTTTTGATAGCACTTTTAGAACTTGCTCTTGTATATAAGCTGGAGGGGAGAGAGGGGTAAAGCTTTTTGATTAATTTATTGACCAATAGGTTTGTTATAATTCTGCCTCGATGTTACAACATGCTTTTGATGTTACAAAGATAACAAAAATAAAATTGTGACTGCCTTTGGCTTGGGTGGTTAGTTTCGCCTCAGACCTGCTTTACTAAGCTTCTGAGTTTTGTTTATTTCAGTGACAAGGTCTCTATCATTCTGGGAAATACTCGTTTTTGGTCAAAATTCTCTACCATTTATTGTCAAGCTGGATGAGATTATGGTTCCACCATGGGGGGGGGGGGGCTTTCTGGCATTTGCCCCGTGCTTGTTGCTAGAGAGTACAGCTGAATCTACGCAGATGTTTACACACTAATATAGTGTGTTGGTGTACATTTCTGCTTATTCAGTGGAGATAACTGGATTTGTTGAGGAAGCTTGCCAATGTACCACTCAGGAGTAGATAATCTGTCTTAGAGATATTTCTAAAAGGTACCTCACGTGGGTTTCAATTTTAAATTTAAAGGCAACTACCTTACGGCAAGACCTCACAAGTGACAGATATGCAAGGGATAGTGCAAGATACCCCCACATTAATAAGGATAATATCCATGATGTTGTTCCCCCTTAGCTGTCACTCTAATTGTTGCAGAGTGCTTGTATTGCACCTCTTTTTGCACTAGTGATGGTGCAGATTTCCCAGTCAGTCAGATAGTTTACATCACCTAGGAAAATATTAAGTTTAATAATGGGCGATTCCAGTTCCTGTAGATAGGAGCTGTGGAATTCTTGGTTCATAACGGGAGTTGTATAGCTAGCTTTTACAGTGGATATAAAAAGTGTACACACCCCTGTTAAAATGCCAGGTTTTTGTGATATAAAAAAATGAGACCACAATTAAATCATTTCAAAAGCTTTCCTACCTTTAATGTGACCTATAACATGTACAATTCAATTGAAAACAATCTGTTAGGGGAAAAAATATATAAAAATAAAAAACGTACAATATGCTGGTTGCATAAGTGTACACACCCTTAAACTGATACTTCATTGAAGCACCTTTTGATTTCATTACAACATTCAGTCTTCTTGGGTAGGAGTCTATCAGCATGGCACATCTTGACTTGGCAATACTTGCCCACTCTTCCTTGCGAAAGCACTCCAAATCTGTCAGATTGCAAGGGCATCTCTTGTGCACAGCCCTCTTCAGGTCAGACCACAGATTTCTATTGCATTTAGGTCTGGGCTCTGGCTGGGCCATTCCAAAACTTGAATTTTCTTCTGGTGAAGCCAGTCTTTTGTTGATTTGGGTGTATGTATGTATGGGGTCATTGTAGTGTTGAAATGTGAAATTCCTCTTCAGCTTTCTAGCAGACGCCTGAAGGTTTTGGGCCAAAAGTGACTGGTATTTGCAACAGTTCATAATTCCCTCCACTTCGACTAAAGCCCCAGTTCCAGCTGAAGAAAAGCAACTCCAAAGCAGGATACTGCCACCACTATGCTTCATCTTGGGGATGGTGTTCTTTTGGTTATGCGAGGTGTTGTTTTTGTGCCAAACGTACCTTTTTGAATTGTGGCCAAAAAGTTCAACCTTGGTCTCATCAGACCAGAAGCTTTTGGGAGACTTGATGTATTGTTTTGCAGATTTTAGCTGGGCATGGATGTTTTTCTGTGTAAGAAAAGGTTTCCGTCTTGCAGCCCTACCCCATAGTCCAGACATATGAAGAATATGGGAGATTGTTGTCACATGTAGTACACAAGCAGTACTTGCCAGAAATTCCTGCAGCTCCTGTAGTGTTGCTGTAGGTCTCTTGGCAGCCTCCCTGACCAGTTTTTGCCTGTTCTTTTCATCAATTTTGGAGGGACATCCAGTTCTTTGTAACGTCACTGTTGTCCCATATTTTCTCCACTTATAATGCCTGTTTTCACTGTGTTCCATAGTGTATCCAATGCTGTGGAAATTTTCCCTTTGATGGTTTGTAAGCTCTCTGCAAACCATGGTTTTGCTGTAGTGGGCAACTGAGTAAATGTCAGGAAAATCCTACTAGGACAGCTGAACTTTATTTTCCGGTTAATCAGTCTCTGTAATTGATGGCAGGTGTTTACCCAAGAAGACTGAATGCTGTAATTAAATCAAAAGGTGCTTCAACAAAGTATTAGTTTAAGGGTGTGCACACTTATGTAACAAGCGTATTGTACTTTTTTAAATTTTTTTATATGTTTCCCCTAACAGATTTGTTAGTTTTTCAATTGAATTGTCTAGGTTATAGGTCACATTAAAGGTGTGAAAAGTTTTGAAATTATTTATTGTGGTCTCTTTTTTATATTACAAAAACCTGACATTTTAACAGGGGCGTGTACATTTTTATATCCACTATACATAGCACGGGACCTTTCTGATGGCGATTTGGACATGAAGAAACTCTACTGCATCATGTTGCTTTACCATCCTTGTTGAGAGTTACTTCTAGATGAAGACAGGCATGTCCTCCTTTTCTCTTCCTGCACAGTAGTTGGTATAAAGTACAGTTTTGTACCTACCATAAATGTAGATGTTCGAGGATCCACATTGCTGCAGTCCTAACTATTGGGTAGTCCGCTGTCCAGTCGGCCCGAATACCAAAGTATGGTGCATTAGACTGACGTCAGTACGTCAGGGTACTAATGCGCATGACCGACGTCATATCCTCAGTCTTTTCTTGCCCCAGATGTCAGAAGACCCTGAAAAGATAAGGCCAAAAACCAAAACTCCCAAAATACCTGCACCAGAAAATATATATACAATATATACACAATTAGCAGAATATAACCTCACCTACACAACCACCCCTAACACAGAACTGCAGCAATGTGGATCCTCGAACATCTACATTTATGGTAGGTAAAACTGTACTATGTTCTTCATTCCACATTGCTGCAGTCCTAACTATTGGGTAGAATCCCGAGGTAAGGGAGGCTGGCAAATCATAAGGAAGCAGGAACTGACAACATGCCTTGCAAAATAGCTGTGGCAAAACCAGCCCAAGACTTAGAGTAGAGAGGAAGGTGATAATGCTTAGAGAAAGTATGCACTGAACTCCAAGTAGCTACCTCCAAAATATCCTTAGTTGCCACCCCTTAGAAATGCTGTGGAAGTGGCAGTAGCCCTAGTGGAATGAGGCCTAATCCCAGCTGGAATCTCCTTGCCATGATGGGAATAACAAAATGTAATGCAACACCCAATCCACCTAGAAATAGTTTGTTTTGACACAGGCTTGCCCTTTGAACTCAAAGCAAAAGAAACAAACAACTGCTGAGACTGCCTAAAATCCTTAGTCCTGCTCAAATAATAACGCAATAGCCTGTGTACATCTAAAGTGTGCAAAATCTTTTCCCTTTATTTTGGGGATCTGCATAGGCAAATGAATAGTTTGGTTTAAAGCCACACTAGAAACCACCTTAGGCATAAAGGAAGGATTAGTGCAAAGATACCCTATCCTTATGAAAAATCAAAAGCTCCACTGCCATAAGGGCCTGCAACTCAGAAACCCTTCTTGCAGAAGTAATGGCCAACAAAAAGCAGTCTTCCATGACAAGTATTTTAATTCAGCAGTAGAGTTTCTCCAACACAAAATTGAGATCCCAAGCAGGAGTAGGAACTCTACGTGGGGGTCTTATATTCTTTGCCCTCTAAGAAATTGCTTGAACAAAGGATGCGAAAACAATGGTGGGTCACAATCATAGTGAGCTGAAATTGCTGCAGCATGAATCTTAATGGAAGAGAAAGACAAACCTTTGTCCAGTAACTCAGTAAGATATTGAAGAGCCACACTCAAATTTGGCTCAGTAATCTCCAAATTGTTTGCTGCACTCCAAAACAAAAATCTCTTCCATTTTTCCACTTTCCTTGTACTAGGTCTTCTGGCTTCCATAATCACATTTAAAACTTGTTGAGGAAGCTGAGACCTGCTGTCTTTCAAAACAGAATATGCCAGGCTGTTAGATGTAGAGTGTGAAGCTTGACATTGAGCAGATGACCGTCCCTCTGAGACAACAGATGTGGAATCAAAGGTAAAGGCCATGGAGGCTTCCTTACCAGACTCCTCAGTAATGGGTACCAGTGCTGCCGAGGCCAATCTGGAGCTATTAAAATCATCCTTGGCTTGTCTTGTCTGACCTTTAGAAGCACCTTTGGAAGAAGAGGCAGAGGTGGAAAGGCATACACATGAAGATTTTTCCAACTGAAAGAAAGAGCATCCACTTTCCAAGCTGTGTGATGAAATCCCTTAAACTTTGGCAGCTGGTGGTTTAGTGGAGAAGCGAACAGATCTATGTCTGGAGTTCCCCATGACACTGTCAATTTTGAAATACATGAAGATCCAGTTTCCACTGGGATCCATGATTTGTCTGCTTAATACATCTGCTAAGGAGTTCTGTGCTCCGCAGAAACCTTGCCTGAAGAGTTAGTTGCAGACTGAGCAGTCTCCCATAAAATCATTGCTTGTCTGCACAATGGGTAAGAATGGTTTGTTGATGTACCACATGACAGTTGTGTTGTCTGTTAGAATCAACACCTGCCCTGGAAGAAGTAACTCCTTGAAAGCAATTAATGCAAACTGAACTGCTAACATCTCTTTCATGTTGATATGTAGATGCTGTAGTCTGGCAGGCCACTTGTCTTGTTTCCACTTTCCATTTAGTTGAGCTCCCAAGCAATATCTGAGGCATCTGTCGTTAGAATCTGACTTGCCTCTGGCCGGTCACAGAGAGTCCCTTGCTTAGGTGACATTCCTGAGCCCACCACAAAAATTCCTTTTGAATGCAAGGTATTATTTGAATGACAGTGTCCAAATCCTGGCAGT
The DNA here is from genome assembly GCF_019279795.1 of Protopterus annectens. Classification (NCBI taxonomy): domain Eukaryota; kingdom Metazoa; phylum Chordata; order Ceratodontiformes; family Protopteridae; genus Protopterus; species Protopterus annectens. The sequence continues at coordinate 126,318,460 of NC_056747.1, read as the reverse complement.
GCTGTGTCCACAGATTTTTGAGATACCATTGTAGCTTCCTCATATGCAGTTTGGCATTGGGAAGCACCAGAATACAAGATGCCATGAACCCTAAGGCTTGCAGGACTGTCCTTGCAGTCAGCCCGGACTGAAGAGATAGATGATGGAAGTAACTGGAAAGATTCTTTTGTTTGTCCGGGGTTAAAAAGGCCATCTGGGCTGCTGTATTCAGTCTCACACCCAGAAAGCACATGTCTTGAGAGGGTACTAGACTGACTTTATTTCGTTCACAGAATACCCTAGGCATCTTAGCACTGCTATGACATATTCCAGATGCTGTAGAAGATCTTTTTCTTGAGCCAGAATCAGGCAGTCGTCCAAGTAAGGATAGATTTGGATTCCTTTTAACCTGAAGTAAGCTATCACTGGAGCCAGAACCTTTGTGAATACTCTGTAGATAATGCAGAGAACTGATGATGAGAATTTCCAGCTGCAGATACTTCCTGCAACTTAGTCTTATTGGCACATGAAGGTAAGCTTCCTTGAGATCTAAAGTTACCATCCAGTGATCTTTGCCCAGCAGAGGTAAAAGCTGTTGTAACGTCAACATTTTGAACTTGGGAATGTCCAGGTAAGTGTTGAGGATAGATAAATCCAGAATTGGTCTCCACGTGTTCCCCTTCTTTGGTACTAGGAACAGGCGAGAATAAAATCCTAGGCCCCTTTCCGCACAGGAACTGACTGAATGGCCCCTATTTGGAGCAACAGAGAATTTGCTTGTGAGCCTCTGTTCTTTGAAGAGGAGGAATGTCTGGCATGCCTTTGAAAGGAGGCAAGGTATGGAAATAAAACCTGTAACCGTGGTGAATAATATCCAGAACCCATCTGTCTTGGGTAATTAAATCCCAATTTTCTTTGAAAAGAGACAGCCTTCCCCAAAGGTGCTGGCAGCTGAAAAGGCAGGTCATTGGGTCTGCTTACGAAGGACTGACCCCTGCCCTCACCAGAAGTCTGAGCAGGGGAACTCCTGACCTAGGCCTAAAGAACCCTGAGCTCTGCCCCTACCACGTCTAGACCTACCCCTAGACTGGGAATCATAAGCAGGATAAGTCCATCCCTTAGTAGGCCAATTTCTACTAAACTTCGGAGGCTGCACCTGCAAAATCTTTAACAGTTTGCATAGACTTAGCCTTGTCCTCCATTTTCTTCAAAACTGCTTCCACAGGCGAACCAAACAACACATCAGACTGTAAAGGAGCATCCAAAATCCTTGTCTTAACATGCTCAGCTAAATTCTGATCTCTCAGCCAGGCGTGCCTACGAAGAACAGAACCAGTGGCAGCCACCCTGGAGGAGGCCTGCACAGCATCAAAACCACACTGCAAGGAATGTTTACCCACTTGTTCACATGAACTAAATCCTGCAACTCTTTACACTCAATACCTTCAGCCAGAGCATCCACCTTAGATTTCAACTGTGAAAGAAGATAATTCTGATATTTTAACATGTGAAACTGACAATTCAACCCTCATGGCTAAAGTGGAAGAAGTATACACTTTCTTTCCCCATCTATCCAAAGCCCTTGCCTCTTTATCAGGAGGGACAGGATTTTTAACAACTGAGGCCTTCACCCCTTTAGGCCCCTGAGAGACAGTTTCTGGGTCTGCCCTAGGACTCTTAAAAAGATACTTATGAGCTTCAGGCACCCTATAATACCTATCCGGTTTAACTGGTGCAGGAGGCAAAGAATCAGGATTCAGGGAAGCCTCTGCAAACACATCTTCCACCACATTCAGAACAGGAGGTATAGCTAAAGGCCTATGCTGGGGTAAAAACAAATTCCTAAGCCTTTTCCTGGAATCAGAGAAATCTTGACCTTCCCATTTAAAATGCTCCCTCATGGAATGCAGAGTCTCTGAAAATGAAAAAGCCTCAGGAGGAGAAGCAGAAGGAGTAGAATCATCCACATCAGAATCAGAATAAGGAGGATACTCCTGCAAGTCTTCAGCAAGACTCAAGCCTCCGAGCATTGCTTAAAACTCTCAAACTCAGGTTCCTCCCTAGGCCTCTTATCAGGAGGGGGCATAGAACCCCTTATCTAAGTAATCAAATCCTCTGCCATTTTAAGCATATGTTTCTTAGGCAAAGATCCTGAAGCACTAGGAGAAACCCCACAGAAGCTAAACTTGGCCTGCCTCTCAAAGAAGCCTTGGAAACTGAAGGGAGGCTCTAACCACCTTAGGAGAAGAACAGCCACCTGAGAAGCCCCTCAGCCTGGCCTACTTCCTGAGAGGATACATCCTGTAACAGTAAAGTCTCTCCCTGAGACTCCAAAGAGACACCTGGCAAAACCTCCGCTCCACTGAGGGACTGTCGGTTCCTCCACCCTAGGCTTTGCTGCTTTATCTTTCAAACACTAACCTGGCACAGTCTAACCTTCTCTTAATAGTGCGTTTGTTAAATCTAGCACAAGAGCGGCATCCAACAACGTCAGGCCCTAAACAAGGTATACACAAAGTATGGTAATCCCTATGAGGTATCTGTTTCCCAAAATACAGTTATTCACTTTTCTGACATCCGGTTAAATACTGAGGCAAGAAAAACCAAAATATTCGCCAACTTTGATTCGGTCTGAAACTCTGACTTCAGAAACTTTCACGACTGGACAGCGGACTACCCAATAGTTAGGACTGCAGCAATGTGGAATGAAGAACATCTGAACTAATTACAAATACACCATGTCACAGTCCTGTACTGTATAACACAGATCAACACTTCTAAGTCTCCATTAAGGACTAGTCCACCTAGTTAATTGATAAATGAAAAATTTATCCCTTCAAGATGTTGAAGACTAAAACGGGGGTCAACTATAAACATCGTGCTGACAGAATTCCACTGAAAGTTCTGTTACTGAAGCTGCTGAACAAACCAATGTTAACAGATCCTTTATGTGGCTGCATAAATATGCTCAAGATCAGGCACCTGCCATGGTACCATTATTATTTTTATGTTTTTGCCAGGCAACTGGGTAGTCAGGCTAATCCAAAGCAGATTATTTTTCAGTCATGACTGCAGAATGGAAGAATAAAAGTTCATACAATGAAAGTACACAGATTTATATTACACAAGTATGTGAGAAAATAGGTTATATGGTGGTCCTTAAACAGAAAGCTTTTAACTCCTTATTTTTGAAAAGCAAGACTGAATCTGAAAGATTTTTTCATTATATTTGCCATTTTATGCCTTTTGGAAAACATACCACATGATTTTATTTATTTTTTTACACTTACACAGAAAAGTAGAAAGTATTTTGCAATATATTCCTTCACAACACACTGGAAGCTTTTAATGAGCAAGATAGAATCATGACATCTAGCTTGTTTTTCCAGAACTGTACCTTATCAGGACCTCCCACTGCTGAAGCTGCAAAGTTTAGTGTCTGTGCTTCAGCGGCACCTTCTTTTACTGTTGTCTCCTTGGAATGAGGATGATTTTCTGAAAGCAGTAACAAAATAATTACACAGAAGCTTCAACAATAACGACAGGTCAGCATTGCATGCCCTACCCTAATTTATCAATTACTGAATTTGCTGGAGTGTTTAAAATTAAAGTTATGTACTTACCAAAATGCTAAATCCTTGACCTTCACCAGTTTCAACAGATCTGCCTCAAGTCAATTCCACCACTTATCCAGCACTCAAGTTTTCCTCTATCATAATGCACTGCTAACGCCTCAAATTGAGTTTGTCCTAATGACAGACAGAAATATCTCTAAAAAGAAACAACTCCAAATCAGAGAAGTTTAAATAAGGGGCAGAAGACTTCACAGATGAAAGACTTCAGGTTTGGTCCACTACGATATCCAGAAACAACCAAATAAGGCTTGCTTGTCAATATGCAGAAGGGAAGGAGGGTGGGATGTCGGTACAGACAGAGAACAAGTTATCTAGTGTGATGGTCAGTACATTGTCCCTGATGCCAGATGGGACACAGTCCCCAGCTACTAGGATTACTGGATGGTATTATGGCAGGACAGCTGTAAAGTATGGTAGAACCAAAGTTCTCTCTGGACCTGGAAATGAGATCCAGTTTGTAATGTTTGACAAAAGCATGCATAATAGACCAAGTTGCTGCAGCACAAATATCATCCAAAGATGAATGTTTGAAAAAGGAAGAGGAAGTTGAAATACATCTAGTGGAGTTAGCTTTTGGTTTGTGTGAAAGTGGCATTCCTTTGGTGTTGTAGACAAATGAAATGCACTCTTGACAGCCATCTAGCCAAATTAACTTTACGTTCTTTGTATCTGGGTTTAGTTTTGGAAAAAGATATGGACAACTGATGTTAAATATGGATTTTATGCAGTGAAGATAAAGGCAGAGTTGCTGAAGGACATCTAGGGAGTTTGAAGTGTATGTTGCCTGATTAAAATGGTTAGGAAAAAAGACAGGAAAGTGTATAATTGGCTCAAAGCTAACTACACACCAATCTTGGGCTCAAAGCTCGGACTGGGTTTGACAGAAGCTCTGTCTTTGTGAAAAATGAGATAAGGATGCTTGCAGGACAAATCTTAAAGTTCAGAGATTTGTCTGGCTGACATGACTACCACCAAGAACAAGATTTTCAGAGACGGGAATTTTAATTAGACTGTAGACGTGGGCTTAAATGGAGACCGCATGAGAGCTTGCAGTATCAGTGTAATGTCCCAAGGAGGTGCTGAATCTTTGATGGGAGATCTCAAAGTATCATTTAGAAAGGTTTAGATACTTTCAGTGATGCTATGGAGGCATCATTTGAGCCCATGTGAAAACTGGCAATAGCTACTAACTGCACTTTATTAGCAAAATACCTGGCACTACTCTGAAAATGCCCTGTTAGAAAACCTAGAATGAAAGAAATGGGAGCTGAATAAAAGGTCAGGCCATGGTCCATCACTCAGACTGAAAATTTCCACAGTATTTTCCACTTTATCTCATCTGTTTTCCTGGTGAAAGGTTTCTGAGAGGCTATCAATATATATACCAATCTAGAAGGTAATAAAGCGTCTTTGGCCATCAATGGAACTGGAGAAACCACAGGGTTAATTGAGGGAATTCATGTCTGGTTAAGGCTTGTCAGACTATAAAAGTATATTCAAAAGGAGATCCAGGTCCTCAGGAAGTAACAGAAAATGAGGCCACAGGTAAGGGAACCAGACTTATCGGGGACCAGAAAGGTGCAATGCCTTGTACATGGCTGACATCTGAAGAAGCTTATTAGTGAAAGAATAGGATAAGCATAAAGGACCAAATGGCCAAGTATAGAATAAGCATTCCTTGGAGACTGTTCTTGCTGACAGAGGGCAAAAAAGCTGCTACACTTTGAATTAGTGGGAAAAGCAAAGAGGTCGCAACAAGGCAGACCCAGTGACAGAATATTGCCACGGTCTAGTTGAGAGACCACTCATGGGGCATAAGGATGCATCAACTCAGCTTGTTTGTTAAATATTGGATCGACCTGGAATGCGTGTTGCTATAAAAAGACATCTCAAAGACATTGGCCATTGCCAAATTTTCATGGCCACTTGACATACAGGGATAACCCATTCTTATCCACAGTTTGCTGATCTACCAGACTTCAGACTTCTTGCCTCTCTGGACAGCAATCATACCCAGGGGAAGGTGATCCTGAAGAGCTTGCAGTGCTAGGAGTACTGCCATCATCTCCAGAATACTGATGTGAGGATGGGCCTCTCAAATGACCCATGTTCCCTGAACTGTCCCTTACCTCAATACCTCCTCCTAGCTTTCACTATAGCAGAAGGCAACAGAAAGACATATAGGGGTTCCCATGATATCAGATGGGTGGTTATCCAACAAGAGATGTGATGATGACAGAGGAATAGTTCGATAAGGTAATGGAGACAGTGAGTTAGCAGTGGCCACCAAACCAAAAATGTCCAGTGCAAAGTCCTGACGAAGAAAACTGCACGAAGCACTAGAGTTATGGAGGCTGCCAAAGAGCCTAACAAGCTAAGACAAGGAAGCTGGAGGATTTGGATGAGCCATGATCTGCTGTACTTGAAGATGGGAAGTCAGCCTTTTGGGAGCAAGTTTTGCAATTTATAACAGTGTCCAGATGATGCCCAATAAAATCCAGTGACTGACAGAGCTGCAAAATTGATTTTCCACTGTATGAATTCCCGATAATTGACCGACATGAAAAAAATTATTTATTGCATTAATCAAGCAGACTTAATTCTGTGAGGAGCCAGTTGTCCAAGTATGGGATGCTGGAGCTCTTGCAACTAGTGATGTGCTGCTACCAACACTATGCATATGATGAACGCCGGGGGTGGGGGTGGGGGGTAATTGTAACGAGACAAGACAAGCAGACATCTACACCAATAATGACTGGTCCCCAGCTGAAATTGTAGGTTCTGGACAGCCATGTTATTTTTATGTAGTAATAAACATCTTGAAAGTATATAGAGCACATCCAGTGTCTCTTTCTCAAGATGAAGAATGGATTGCATAGTGACCTTCCAGAACTTTGACTTCTTGCCAACATGTTAAGTCAGGTGAGACCCAAGATGGTCTGAAGTCCTTTAAATTCTTTTATATGTATTTATTTATTTACATTTGTTAACCGGGTTTGTCCAACTGGGCTTGTGGCCCATTTTCAGTGGAGACCAGAGGAGAAAAGCTCCAGTAGTACATTTTAAACAAGTACAATTTTAAACAATATTGATATAATAGCAGTTATAGCAAAAAGATTCACATATGTTGGGTTACATGCATAAAGTTAAAGTTGCATTAAAAAGAAGCTAAGTAACAAATTTACATTGATATGGTTCACTAGATAAACAATAAAAATGTTTTGTTTGTATAAAATTATGCAAATGCACAGTAGACACATTGCAGAGAGAGGTGTAATGAGGTACTAAGTATGGTCCTTTTGACGGTACATAAAGATAAGGAAGACTAGGTAGGGCCATGGCAAGGGCAGGTTCTGGAATTGAGAAAATAATTTTAGTTAATTTTTAAAGTGTGAGGTGTGGGAGAATGAACGTAAGTCAAGAAGAGGTTTGTTCCAAGCATGGGTAAGGGAGCGTTTGTAGAGTAGTTTGCCTACTGACCTTTTTGGGTGGTAGATATCAAGTAATTGTTGATTAGAAGTACGGAGGGTCCGGTATAGGATGTAGATGGAGACTAAGGAAGATAGAGATGGACAGAAGGAGGGTTTATAAAGAATAGAGTGTAGCATATAAAACTGATAAGATAGCAGAAATTGGGGAAGTTCAAGCCATTGAAGAGAGTTTAAAGAAATGCAGTGGTGTGAGTTGTATGGGGAGTTAGTAATGAATCTGGCTATTTTATGCTAAGTCTGTTGGAATTTGTTTAGAGTGGAGGCCTGGATATTGGCTAGAACTGGGGCGGCGTATAAGAGGACGCGTAGGAGGAGTGCCTGGCCCAGGGTAAGTCTAGATTCAGGGGTTAGGAATTTTTTGTTCCGATATAGCAGGCCTAGTTTCTGGTTTGTTTTTTTTATACATTGGAGTATGTCTAGGTTGAACTTTAGTTCGTCATCGATAATGACCCCTAGGAGTTTTGTGTGGGTGCAAGGTTGGATAGTTGTATTGTTAGAAAATGTAATAAAAAAGGAGGTTTTGTGATGAGAAAGAGAACGGGGAAGGAAAAGTAGGAGTTTGGTCTTTTGGGGATTTAGGATCAATAGGTTGTGAGAGAGCCATTGTTCAGTGAATAGTAGGGCCTGTTGGGTCAGGGAGTGTAGTTCAGGAATGTTATTTGAGATGGATATAAAAGTGTGGAGTAGTCGGCATACTGAATAAGGGAGGATTCTTTGCAGGAGGTGTAAAGATAATTGGTGAAGATGTTAAACAAAAGGGGTCCCAAGATGGAGCCTTGGGGAACACCAGTAGAGATGGGAAGGAAAGGTGAGGAGGATGAGAGCCATTTGACAGATTGTTCCCTGCCAGATAGGTAACTATTAAACCAGGCAAGTGCGGAGGGGGATAGGTGGAGATTTGCGAGTTTGGATAGTAGTAGAGGATGGGAGACATTATCGAAGGCTTTGGAGAGATCTAGGAAGAGACAGGAAATGAGTTTATTGTTGTCTAGGGCCTCTGCAATTATATGAGTGAAGGAGAGGAGGGCAGTGGTGGTGCTGTGGTGAGGATGAAATCCATGTTGGGTAGGGGTAAGTAAGTGGTGTGTGAGGAGGTGATTGAGAAGCTGTGAGTGAATACATTTTTTCTAATATCTTGGAGATGGGTGACAGAATGGCAATGGGTCGGTAGTTTGAGGGGTCAGTGGAGTTTCCACCTTTATGAAGAGGGATAGTGAAGAAAGATTTTAAAGGGTGGGGACAGTTGATTCCAGAATAGATCGATTAATTAGTATAGATATAGGATAGGCAATTGAGTCAGCAGCAAGTTTGAGGAATGTAGGAGATAGATTGTCAGTGGAAGGAGAGCAAGGTTTTAGCTTGAGTAGTAGAGATTTGATGTAAGTAATGGGACCTGGCTCAAAAGAAAACAAAGTTGTGTTAGTGGGACTTGGAGGGATGGGTGATGAAGTAGAGTTTGGCTTAGAGGTTACCAGATTTTGGATGGAAGAGAAAGTGTTTATTCAGGAAGGTAGCAGTTTCCTGAGAGGAAGAGTTAGGGTATGGGGAGGGATTAGAAGGCTTTCCAGGATAGAGGATGTTGTTTAGAGTTGACCAAAATTTTCGAGAATTGGATTTGTTGTTAAGCCAAGCAGAGCTTTAGTATAACTTTTTGTCATTAGTTGTATGTTTTTTGCAAGGTTCCTCAGTTGCCTGTCTTTTTGAAGAAAAGGTGGTTGTTTAGTTTTAGCCCAGGTTTTCCAAGCACTTTCTCTTTGTTTCATAAGGGACCTAGTCTCCTTGGAGAGCCAGGGAGCATGATTTGATTTTACTCTGATCTTCCTAGAGGGGGCTAAGGCGTTTAGAGTATTCATGAAGATGCTATTGAAAGTGCTTACAGCATCATTTAGGGGGAGGTGTTTTAGGATGGACCAATCTATGTTGTGGAGAATGGAGTTCAATTGGGATGAATTGAAAGTTGATAGTTTGACAGTCTTTGATAGGGTGGGGTTTAGGAATATGGGATTAGTGTCTTAAGATGGTGGTAAGGAGATGATCACGGAGGGAGTCAGGTAAGGTGGTGGGATTGTGGTATTGGTGGGGGGAATTGGTAAGGATCCAGTGTATAATGGAGCTGGAAGTGGAATTTTTATGGAAGCGAGTGAGAAATGTTATAAGTTGGTGGAAGCCGTGTAGGTGGATACTCAGTTGGGGGGAGTCAATTGTGAGTTTGGACCAATCAATGTTGACATCACCAAGGATAAGTGTCTCATATTGTATGCTGTGGGAGAACCAGGATAGGAAGTTTTCAAGAATGGGCAGATTACCACCAGGAGGAAGGCAGATAGAGGCAAATGCAAGTTTTTTGTGGGGATTCAGATAGCAGTTAAGATGGCTCATCCAAGTCTGGACAGCCTGGCCTCGCCAGGTATGGCCAGAATGGAGCAATGAAGATCACCTTGCTCCTCAGTCAACAAGCTTTCTGCAGAAACCCCGGAATGAGAGGTACTGGCGGGTAAGCATACAGAAGACTGGGAGGCCAAGCATGAATTAGAGTGTGTCTCTGGGGGACTCCCCCGTTTTTGGTTTCAAAATAGAAAAAGAAGTTATGTACTCACCATAAAGTTCCATCTGAGCAGTTGTACTTCATTTGTTTTCAACCTGAGGAAATACGGACCCATATCGGATCCGAGGCGGCTAATATTACTAGCATCAGCTCTGAGCTCCAGACTTCTCCCTTTAAGCACAATACACCTCCACTGCCTTCCATCCCCAGATAGAGTTTGCTGAACTTATACTTAGAACCCAACCTGATAATATATTTGTGACCTATACTGCTAATATATTTGACCTATACTGCAGCCCGTAGGCTGATCATGCGCCAAGGTCCGAGGGGAGGGACGGTTGAAGACAAATGAAGTACAACTACTTAGATGGAACGTTATGGTGAGTACATAACTTCTTAATCTGACAGAGTCCCCAGCTACTAAAACTCCTGGGAGGCCCTCATGGAAGGATATACCGGAGCAATGCAGAACCGAAGGATGTGCTCTTTCTTATTTCTCATTATAAATTGGATTTGATTTTAAATGTATGGGATGAAGACCAAGTAGCTGCAGAGCAAATGTCATTCAAAGACACTCTAGACCAGAAAGCCGCAGACATAGCCATGGACCTGGTGGAATGAGCTTTTTCCCCCGACCTGGAGGAGACATACCTCTGTCCTTACAGAAAAGCAGGATGCATGATGAAATCCATCTAGCTATAGTGACCTTAGAGATAGGTTCCCCAAAAAGGGTTTACAGAAGGAAATGATCAAATTTACGGAAATTTTTTGTCCTGTGAAAATAGAATCGTAACTGTCTATGAACATCCAACATGTGTAGTTTGCATTCTATTTTGTTCGTAAAATTGGGAAAGAACACAGGCAAATTTATAGTCGGATATTGACTGGTGAAGCCACCTTAGGAAGAAAAGATGTATTGGTCCGAAGGGAAACGGTCTATGAAAAATCATGTACGGAAATTTAATGGACAAGGCCTGTAATTCTGAAACCCTTCTAGCAGAGGTGATAGCTACCACAAAGGCTGTTTTCCACGATAAAAATTTTAGATCTGCAGTCGCGGCAGGCTTGAAAGGCTGCGCGACCAGAGCTTGGAGAACCATAGTAAGGTCCCACGGAGGACTAGGATCTTTGACAGGGGGGGGGGTGTAGCAAAAAAGTGCCTTTGCTAAAGGCTTTACACAGTCTGGAAGTTGCTAAGGAAGCACAATTCTCGCCCATATAAAAAATGGGAAATGGCAGCCAACTGAAGTTTGACAGAAGAACTAGCTCCGTGCTGGAAAATATCAGCTAGAAAATCAAAAATCTCAGAAATGTGAGCCGTGAAAGGATCCAAATTCCTCTGAGAGGCCCAGAAGGAAAAACGCTTTCACTTGCTGCGATAAACCTTCCTGGTCAAAGACTTATGAACAGCTACCAAAATAGAACTGAGGAAGATAGCTTGGGAGTCCTAGCAATTACGGGAACTGCAGCAGCCAAGCCATGAGCTTTAGGCTGTTCAGACTCGGATGAGGCTCTCCCGAGGGGTGTGAAATCAAATCCTGAATGGATCTAGAATTCAAGGTGGAGCCAGAAGCTGAGACCAAAGGAAAGGAAACCATACCTGTCGAGGCCAGAATGGAGCAATGATGATCACCTTGCTCCCCAATAGACAAGCTTACTGCAGAAACCTCGGAATGAGAGGTACTGGTGGGTAAGCATACAGAAGCCCGGGAGGCCAAGCATGAATTAGAGCATCTCTGGGGGGCTCCCTGGCAGAGGGTTCAGAGCAAAAAACTTGCTGCACTTCACATTGGAAGGAGATGCAGAGAGATCGCAGCAAGATTGACCCCACTCGCTGAAGATCTGTTCCGCTACTGACAGTCCGGGACTACTCGTAAGGCATCAGAATGGTCCGACTTAGCCTGTCCGCTAGGATGTTGGACCGTCCCGGAATGTGCATTGCGATTTGAAAGCGATCGGTGGAGATTGCCCATTCCCACACTCTCATGGCCACACGACAAAGGGGGTAAGATCTGGTCCCTCCTGGTTTGTTGATATACCAGACTTCTGACATGTTGTCTGACTGAATGGCAATTGTCCCCAGAGGAAGAAAGGCATGAAGGGCCTGCAATGCTAGGACTGCTCATGTCTAGAACATTGATATGCAAGCTGGTCTATATGGGGAACCACACACCTTGGACTGTCCTGCCCGAACAATGCCCCATCCCCCCAAGTTGGGAGGCATCTGTGGTCATTGTGACTTGGGCCGGGGCTAGAACAAAGGGTCATCCCTTCAAAATGTCCGGAGAGCTCATCCACCATACAAGGGATGACCGACACACTCTACTTAGGTGGATAGGATAAGTCAATGGCAGTTCCAATAGGGACCATTGAACCACTAGAGTGCACTGAAGAATTTGCATGTGTAGCAGAGCACACAGGAGAATAGCTATGGTCGCCGACATTGAGCCTAGGGCTCTCAACACTGACTCTGCCATTGGGAGGTGGGAACGGTAGATCAGGGAAACTTGCATCCTGAGGTTTTGAACCCTCTCCGAGGTCAGGAATATTTTGCACTGACGAGTATCTATCCTATCCCCAATATAGTCTATCACCTGTACAGGATCTAGGAGAGATTTGGATGTGTTGATTGTGATGCCCAAACTCAGGGCAAGTGTCAGAAAGTAATCCCTGGTTTGGGAAAGTAAACGCCTGGTTGGAGCAGTGAGGAGCCAATCGTCCAGGTATGGATAGACCTGAATCCCCTGAAGCCTCAGGTGAGCCGCTACAACCGCCATCACTTCCTTAAACACCCTTGGGGCTGTGGTGAGACCAAAGGGTAGGGCCCGAAAGTGATAATGACTGGCTCTTAGCCGGAAGCGGATGAACCTCCTGAAGCTTCTGTGCATTTTTATGTGATAGCAAGCATCCTGAAGGACTAACTAGCACAGTCGCTCTCTTGCAGGTAGCCTGACCATTTGGAAAGTACAGTTGTGTACACTTACCATAAATGTAGATGATAGAGTGTCTTCACTGTTGCAGTCATCACTGTAGGGTTCTTCCTGCCGGCAGGCAGCCCTCGGTCGGCCAGAATCCCAAAGTCTGGGTCCGGCGTCGGCTGTGAACCCACCCTCCCTGACGTCAGTGCACCAGGGGTACAAAGCTCCCAGCCGACGCCATGTTCTCCAGTTTTTCTTGCACCAAATGTCAGGCGCCCAAAAGTAAAGGCTAAAAAGTAAGACAAAAATGTAACATACAACAAAACCCCATACCCTGTAGCAAATACACCTCAGAAGAAGGGTGAAGCAGGGAACCACACCAATAATAAAAATATAAGAGGGGACAGGAGGGTGGGGAACCCAGACTGCAACAGTGAAGACACTCTAACATCTACATTTATGGTAAGTGTACACAACTGTACTATGTTCATCGTGTTTCACTGTTGCAGTCATCACTGTAGGGTTGAATCCCAAAGCTGAGATAAAGGGTGGAGGTTACTGAGTAGAAGGGGCGGCTAGAAGGCCTTGCAAGACGGCAGAAGCAAAGCCTGCCCTAGACTTAGAATAAAGAGGGAGATTATAGTGCTTAGAGAAAGTATGCACTGAACTCCAAGTAACAGCTTCCAGAATATCTTTGGTAGGAACTCCCCTGAGAAAGGCAGCTGAAGTAGCAGCAGCTCTGATAGAGCGAGTCCTAATGTTTCCTGGGATTTGCTTTCCATGATGAGAGTAACAAAATCTGATTCCATGAGCAATCCATTTAGAAATGGCCTGTTCTGAAATAGCTTTGCCTTGGGAATTTGCTGCATAAGAAACAAACAGTTGTTCTATTTTCCTGATATCCTTGGTTCTGTCCAGGTAAAAGAGAACCTGCCTGTGCACATCCAAAGAATGCAAGATCCTCTCCCCCCTTATTTTGTGGATTAGGGAAAAAAGTTGGCAGGTGAATAGTTTGGTTTAAAGCCACTTTAGAAACCACTTTAGGCATGAAAGTAGGGTTAGTCCTCAAAGAAACCCTGTCTTGATGAAAAATAATGTAAGGTTCCACAGCCATGAGCGCTTATAACTCCGAGACTCTCCTGGCTGAAGTTAAAGCCAGTAGGATAACCGTCTTCCATGATAAATACTTTATATCAGATGTGGCCGCAGGCTCAAAAGGAGGGAGAGTTAGTTTTTCCAGGACATAATTGAGGTCCCAGGCAGGGATGGGTGGTGTCCTAGGGGGCCTTAAATTCTTTGCTCCTCTGCGATATTGTTTCAGAAGTGGATGTGAAAAAATTGGAGGATCTGTATTATAATGTGCAGAGATAGCGGAGGCATGTATTTTTATGGAGAAAAAAGATAAACCCTTATGCAACATATCTGTTAGGTAATGTAAAATCAATGGAATATTTGGAATGTGAGGATCTGATTCCTGAGCATGCATCCAGGTGCAAAATCTCTTCCATTTACCATCATAAGATTTCCTAGTGCTAGGCCTTCTGGCTTCTACGATAACATCCATGACCTGTTTGGAAAGGGTAGGATTAATCATAGACCCTGAATACGCCAGGCTGCCAGGCTGAGAGTTTTGATATGAGAGTGCAGGACCTGGGCCCTGATGTTGAGACAAAGATTTGGAATCTGAGGTAGAATCCAAGGAGGTTCCTGGGATAGATTTATCAGTGTTAAGTACCAAACCTGTCGAGGCCGATTCAGGGCCAGTAAGATCAGCTTTGGTTTGTCCTGTTTTATTTTTAATAACACCCTTGGTAGAAGAGGTAGTGGTGGAAAGGCATACCCCAAGAGGTTCCTCCAACTGAATGAGAGAGCATCCACTTTCCATGCTAGCTTGTGATATGTCCTTGTGCAAAAAGTCTGTAACTGGTAGTTGTGGGGAGATGCAAATAGATCTATGTCCGGGCAACCCCAGGCTTCTGTAATCATCTTGAATATTTGGGTGTCTAGCATCCACTTGTGTGGATCTGACAGGTTCCTGCTCAGGCTGTCTGCCAGAGTGTTTTGTTTCCCTAGCAGGAATTGAGCTTGTAGGTCCATTTTGCAAGCTGGTGCTGTGTTCCATAGAGTCATGGCTAGTCTGCAAAGGGGGTAGGAGTGTGAACCCCCTTGCTTGTTTATGTACCACATAACTGTGGTGTTATCTGTCCATATCAGTAGCTGCCCTGGCTGTAAAAGATCCCTGAAAGCCAAGAGGGCATTCTACACAGCTAACATCTCTTAAATTGATATGTAGATGCTTCTGATCCTCTGTCCAAAAACCTTGCAGGCCTTTCCCTTGCAAGTGGGTTCCCCATGCATAATCCGAGGCGTCCGTGGTTATCACTTGGTAGGCTGGAGGTAGACTGAAGGCTTTCCCTTTGTTTTGAAGACATGCCATGGCCCATCAATGGAATTCCTTTTGCAGGCAAGCCAAGACAGCAATCTCTGTTTCTAGACTGTGACAATGCTGGGACCATACGCTTTTTAGGTACCATTGTATCTTCCTCATATGCAGTCTTGCATATGGTATGAGTAGGATGCAGGAAGCCATGTAACCCAAAGCCTGCAGGAATTTCCTTGCAGTTAGCTGAGACATTAACACCAGGCTTTTGAAAGTTGAAGCCAGCTGTAGTTGTTTTTCTGATGTCAGGAATGCCATCTGGGTTGTTGTGTTTAAAAGAGCACCCAGGAAATGTATCTGTTGAGTGGGTGTCAAATTTGACTTTTTTACGTTCACAGTGAATCCCAGGTACTTGAGTAGATTCTGAAGAAATTCCAGGTGCTGGAGTAAAATGTCCTTGCTGTCTGCTTGAATAAGGCAGTTGTCCAGATAAGGGTAAATTTGAATTCCCTCGAGTCTGCAGTAAGCTACTACTGGTGCCAGGCACTTGGTAAAGACCCTGGGCGCAGTAGACAAGCCAAAGGGCAGCGCAGAGAATTGGTAATGTTTCGAGCCTGCCTTGAACCTGAGGTATCTTCTGCACTCCTGTCTGATAGGAATGTGTAGGTAAGCCTCCTTTAAATCCAATGTCACCATCCATGCATTTTTGCTCAACATTGGCAGGAGCTGCTGCAGAGTAAGAATCTTGAACTTTGGTATCTCCAGGAAAGTATTTAAGACGGACAGATCCAGGATGGGTCTCCAAGTATTTTGCTTTCTGAGAACTAGAAAGAGTCTTGAATAAAAGCCTCGTCCCGTCTCTGAATTTGGAACCAGTTCTATGGCCCTCATAGCCATGAGGGACCCCATCTATTTTAATGTCTCTGCCCATTGAGTTTTTGGTAGGTCTGGCCATCCGTTTGGTTTTGGTAAGGTGAGAAAGTGGAATTTGTAACCTCTTAAAACTACATCCAGAACCCACTTGTCTTAGGTTATGCAAGTCCAATTTCGGTGAAAAAGAGAAAGTTTTCCACCCAGAGGAGCTTCCAGGAGAGAGGTTCCTGGAGCCATGCAGGGGGAGTCATTGAGTCTGTTTCCTATAAGATTGAGACCTAACTTCTCCACCCCTGGGGGTGGAAGCACTCCACTGTCTAGGTCTATAAGAGGTCTGTGCTTGGGCCCTCCCTCTGGGGCGCCTATATCTACCCCTCTGAGGCCTGTCCGAGCTGGGAAAGGACCAATTTTTAGCTGGCCAATTTCTGCTAAATCTAGGAGGCTGAACTTGTAAGAAACCCTTAACCGTTTGCATGGATTTTGCCTTATCCTCCATTTTCTTTATAACCTCTTCAGCCTTAGACCCAAACAAAACATTATGTTGAACAGGAGCATCCAGTAACTTTGCTTTCACTTGATCAGGCAAATTTTGTTCCTTTAACCAAGCATGCCTTCTAATGACCGTGCCAGTGGCAGCCGCCCTACAAGAGGCCTCCAAAGCATCAAAACCACAGTCTAAGGTGTGTTTCCCCACCTGCTCAGTAGCATGCATCAAATCATGTAATTCCTTATTATCAGCACATGCAGAAATGGTACCCAGTTTTTGTTTCATAACAGACAAAAGGTATTGCTGATATTTCAGCATATGAAATTGACAATTTAAAGCCCTAATAGATAAAGTAGCAGAAGTGTACACTTTTTTGCCCCATCTCTCCAAAGCGCTAGAATCCTTATCTGATGGAATAGGTTCTTAGCAGTGGCGGCCTTAACACCCTTAGGACCCTGATCAGCAGTAGGATTTTTGTAAAGAAACTGGTGGGAGTCAGGGACTCTAATATCTATCAGGTTTAGCAGGGGCCGGAGGAAAGGAGTCAGGAGTTAAATTAGACTCAGAAAAAACATCATCCACAATATCCAAAATAGGAGGAATAGCCAGGGGTCTGTGTTGGGGAAGAAGAAGGAAATCCCTAAGCCTTCTCTTAGATTCAGAGTACTCCTGTCCTTCCCAGTGAAAATGTTCCCTCATGTCATGTAAAGTTTCCCCAAAAGAGTAATCCTCAGGAGGAGAAGCTGAAGGAATGGATTCCTCAGCATCAGAATCCTCATAAGGAGGGAAAGTATAATCCTGTTCACAGGAAGACACTAAAGAGATAGATGCTTGATCAGAGGATTCATAATCCAATTCTTGTCTTGGCCTTTTGTCTGGAGGGGGATGTGAACACCTAATCATAGTTAGCAAGTCCTCCGCCATTTTAAGCATTTGTTTTTGAGATTTAGGTCCTGGATCAGAGGAGGCCTGGGCTTGAGTCTTTGCCTTTGTCTTTGCCTTTACCTGAAGCTGCGTAGGCCTGAAAACCCCCTCGGAAGCCGGTACCTGCACAGCGGCTCCGGACCCATCCGAGGGAGCATTATCTGAAGGTCCTGCACCTGGAGTATTCAAAGGCCTAGTTGGCTCCTCGTGGGAGTCCGTTTCGGCAAGCGGTTCTGTAATGGCCGAAGACAGGGGCTGCGAAAGCGCCTCACTGACACGGCCGAACCGGCAGCTGGCTCTGATTGCAAACTGTCATCTGATTTGGACCTCGGAGGCCTATCCTTATCCTTGCGCCTTTTATGAACTCCGGTAGTCGGAAGCGTGTCCGACGACATGTTATAATTAAATCGCCTCCCAAAGTAATGAAAGGCAAAATCGTATTTCCGTTTAATAGTACGTTGATTAAATCTAGCACAAAACAGACAACTAGCTACGTCGTGGTCAGGGCCTAGACAAGGAATACAGTAAGAGTGAAAATCCTTATGAGGTATTTGCTTCCCACATGAAATACAATTATTAACTTTTTCTGACATCGGTCTGGAGCAAGAAAAAAGTTTCCCCAACGGGGTACTTAGCTTTGAAAAGAAGAATGTCTTTGGTATGAAGCACCAAAAATAACAGGAGTCAGCAGATCAGCACTTGTAAACTGCTTCCACCGCGCGGCAAGAAAGACTGGAGAACATGGCATCGGCTGGGAGCTTTGTACCTCTGGCGCACTGACGTCAGGTAGGGTGGGTCCACAGCTGACGCCGGACCCAGACACTGGGATTCTGGCCGACCGAGGGCTGCCTGCCGGCAGGAAGAACCCTACAGTGATGACTGCAACAGTGAAACACGATGAACATCTTCACTTTGGCAACAGACAGATTCAGGGTAGAGAGGTCCAGAATGGGCCTTAAGTCCCCTGTTTTCTTTGGCACCAAAAAGAACCTGGAGTAGAAGCCCAATCCAGACGGATCTGGGAGGACGGTTTTGATGGCTCATTTTACTAGTAGCTTGGAAATTTCCTGTGTTGCTGCCTCCCTTTGCATGGGTGGAACGTCCAAGAGGTGTCTGGGAGATATGGGGTAATCCATGAAGGGGATAGAATATCCTCTGGATATGATTTTAAGCACCCAGCGGTCTATTGTTCTGGACTCCCATGCCGCTGGGTGCAAGGACAATCATCCCCCGACTGCCTCCAAAGTAGAGCAGCCGGGTAACCCCCTCAGGGTTGCTGCCCGGGTTTGTCTGAAAATGGTTCGAGACCTGAAGTTCCACGGACCCCCTCTGCCTCTGGGCTGGCATCCATTCTATCCCCCTCTGCCTCTAGGGGAAGAAGGGCCCCGAGTGTCCCGGGAATACTGAGACTTCCGGAACCACATCTTCTTTTGCCCTCTCTGGTTCCGGGAAAAAGACCTTTGAGGGTTAGAGAAGTGGATTCCGATGGCAGACAGTGTCATCCCGTCCTTTGCACTCTGGACTAGTGTCTCCTTGATGGTCATACCAAAAAGTGTACAGCTGTCATAAGGGGCATTGGCAAAAGACACCTTAAAGGGTTTGGAAAATTGACACAACCCGAGCCAGGCGTTAACGCCTCATGGATATGCCAGACCCAGCCACCCTAGCCGCTCCTTCCATAGCATGGGAGGGGAGTCGCATGGACGTATTTGATACCGCCTTCAGAGTGGCCATTTTCGCAGGGAACGAAGCCTTATCCTCCTGCAACATGGACTTGGGTGGAGACTCCTCTAGCTTCCTTTACTAGGTCGCGTTGGAGTCTGGTGACATAGGCCAAGTAATTCAGCACCCTGATCGAAAAGGTAGCTGAAGCATACACCAGCTTCCCTAGGTGGTCCATCATCCGTGACTCCCGGTCAGGAGGGTGGACCGAGGAACTCTCCTGAGCAAGTTCCTTCTTAGTGGCTGCTGCTACCACCATGGCGTCCACAGGGGAGCCCTTATTCCAGGATGGCCTGTCAATGGGGGGGACTTGAAATTTTATCGGGTCGCTTGGGGATAGGCTCCACGGTGTCTGGTTCCTTCCACTCCCGCGAGGTGATCAAATCCACTAAAGGATCAATGGGAGGGGACACCCAGGAAATAGATGGGCCAGTGCCAAAAGCCTCCAGGAACACAGACTTATCAGAAGAGGGCTTGGGGGCAGACCAACCTCCCCGCTGGCACAGTATCTCCATGTCTCCAAAGGAGACATCCTCTGGAGGTGATCTTGGGGAACACTCTCCATCATCTAAATCGGTGTCCTCATTGAGGGACTCAGGGGAGTCCAAGTGCCTCCTCTTGCACGTATGCTTACAAGGCATATCTCCAGTGGGGCTCTGAGGAGCGCTCGCAAGCCATCTGTTCCTCAGAGGGAACCGTCTGGGGCTCTTCAAGCATGGGCTGTCCCTCTGGTATGACAATGGGGACTGTAGACAGAGCCGAGGGCGTCTAGGAGTCCGAGGGGGCGGTCAGGGGTCTTGATCTGGAGGGGACCTTTTCTACCACATCGAACGCCGAAGGACAGTGGACCCCCTTTGAAGCTAATAAGGTCGGTCTCCCCGGGTCTGACAAGAGAATCAGAGCCGGCCCTGAAGTGGATGGACCTCCAAGGGAAGGGACCTGGTCAGACAGAGCCAATTGAAAAGGTTCCACTCCATTGGATCTGACACCCAAGCACCAGCTCAGAGAGTTTTGCCGAGGCGCTAGAGAGGATTTTTGTGTTTTTAATAAAAGATATATTACTGGCTTTTGTCGTCGGGATAATTTTCGTTCTACTTCTGTGGTTTTGGAAGGAGCTCTGATCCAAACTGGTCTGATCCGAGATGCTCCAGGCAGCTGTCAGTGTCGAGGAAACCAGTACCATCGGCGCCAACCTCGGATCCAAGTACTCCGAAGCCGAAGGTCGGATTGGGGAAGGAGAAATGGGTTGAAAGGAAGTGAGGCTGGCAAGACCCCCAACACACACACAGTGTGGCCATCCGCTGGGGAGAGCTTATGGCCACACTCTGTGCAGCGCTTAAAGAAACGCTTTTCAGCCATCCTAAGAGAAAGAAAGGAAGTCTTAAAAAGACAGGCAAAAAAAACTTTCTTCATGTCACACACCCACACACACCCAGTCACCACACTATAGACAACACTGGGGGGACACAGAACAAACTACTCTAATTAATTACCTAAACAGGCTAACACTCGACACCAAAGCGATGGGAGGGGAGAAGGGGTACCTAAACTAACCTAGATAGACGAAATAGAATGAAAGTTTTTAACTTACAGTAGTGAAATAACCCACTGCTAGCTGGTGCTCTGAAGACAAGATGTAGAAGTAAATCGCAGCAAACGAGATCTGGGGATGGAAGGCAGTGGAGGTGTATTATAGGTAAGGGGAGGAGTCTGGAGCTCATAGCTGATGCTAGTAATATTTGCTGGCTTGGATCCGATACGGATCCGTATTCCCACAGGTTGAAAACCAAATAAAGTAAAACTACTTCAGATCTTAAATTAGACTCTGGATACTTTTTTTTTGGTCTGATGAGATCTTCTGGTAACAGCTTGAAATCTCTGGGGCTGCAGCTCTTTTTTTTGTTGTGGTTAAATGTCTGGAAAGGTATTGTAGGATACGACTGGTTTGGTTTGAAAGGGGTTTATGCAGTCTCTGGATATTATTCTCTCACCCATGAATCATGAGCAACAGCCAACCAACATTCTAGGAAGAGACACATGGCCCCTGACTGCAGAACTGCTCCCACGCTGGAGGCAATTTTTCATTAACACTTAAAGGGCTTATTGGACAAAAGTCCTCTAAACCCTTGGAGTTGTGGACCCCACTGGGGTGGCATCAGTTAGACTTTCTTCCCATGCGCCAGGGGTGGCTCTGTCAAGAGAGTCAGGAGCAAACAGTTTGGATTTCCTGAACCAGAGAAATTTTCCTCCTCTCAGATTACTAGAGAAAGGTCTTTGAGGGCTGGAAAAATGAATTCTTATGACAGACTATCTGTCCTCTTGCTTACTGTTAAAGTATGCTTAACCTTGGGCCCCCAACAAAGATGAGCCATCATAAAAGACATTTAGGAAAGACACCTTAAAGTTGTCCGAAAAGTCATGTAGCTGCAGTAAAGCATGAGAATGTACAGCTATACCATTACCTGCTGCGCTGAGTGCATCATCAACTATGTTACAAAGAAAAGTTCTTGGTAACATTGGTAGAGGACAACATAGTAGCCAATCGAGAGTCAATGGACTGCCTCATCTCTTGTGTGGGGTCTCCTCCAAGAGTGTAGCAGCTCATTAGTTAAGTCCTTCTGAGTCTAGTGATGCGAGATGTACAGTTCAGAGCTAGTGGGTTCTTGAAGCAGACACTTCCCAAAACAATTCACTGCCCTGGACTCATTGTTTGTTGGGTGGACCATGCAGCTTTCCTCAGACAGCTCTTTTTTCTGGCTGCTGAAACCACAACAGAGTCCAGAAGAGGTCCTTTGCCCATATGTGGAAGATCCTTGGGCAGGACTAGCACCTTGTCAAGGTTATACAGTATAGATTCCACCACGTATGGATCCCACCAAGCCCTCTGTGACCAACAGCAGGGGAACCACCCAGGAGGTAGCTGGATCCACTCTGAAAGCTTCAAAGAACATTTCCTCCACAGAAGAATTGGAATCAGTTAGCCAATTCCCTTTTTACATTAATACTGCCATCAAATCACAAGAGGTGGCCTCAGGGGGAGAGCTAAATAACCCCCCCCCCAATCAAGGTCAGTGCCCCTTGTGACAGACTCCTGTGGGATGTGGGAGGTGGTCTAACTGCTTCCTTTTACATTTACACTTTGGGCTCTTCAGGAGACTGTGTTAAAGTTGTTGAACAGTTAGAAGTGTTTTTTGCAACTTGAATAAGGGGTGGATTGAGGCTTTCTGAAGCAGGCTGTCCTTGGGTCAAATGAGAAGATGCAAGTTCAAATACATTAGGGAGAACTGGATGAAGCTGAGGACTACAAGTCCCCCCCCTGTCCCAAGAGGACTGTTGGGCCAGGATCTTCTAAACAGCTGCAAATATCAAGGAGAGAGCCATGGAGCTGCAGGAAGTGATCTCCGACCAGTTGCTGAATCAAGGATAAGCAAACTGATCAGATGTTGAAGCACCCAGAACCAAGGATGGCTCTGAACCAGACAGAATCATACCCTACTGCAAGGTCTCACTGACAGCTTCTCAACTCCAGGACACCATTGTCTCAGAGGACTTCAGATCTGAATGGATCCGATAGGCAGTCAGTACCAAAGACCCAACGTCAACCAAGGAGATGACTAGTGGAAATTGATATTTCAAGACCACCGTTTCCTTCAGAGACTGGAGAAGGAGGACTACAAAGGGAAGGGTGGTCCTGCACTCGCTCTGCCCTCAGCGTTGAGGGGAGGGAATGATTCCCATGTTCTGGGCCTTAAAGGCTCCAAGTCATCTTAACCTAATCTACGTGCATTATTCTTCTGGATGATCTAATAGATCAAGCAGATGCAACTGTGGGTGGTGAAGAAGTCAGAAACTGAGAGATCCTTTCAGAACACCTAAAGATCTGAGAAGACAATCTTTTCCTACAGTGAATGGGGATACTGGTGTCCAGTTCACTCAAGGAAATTAATGGCGGTCAGGGATGACAGAGATCAGATGGCAGGAAATGCCCTGGAGACACTGAATTTTTTGGAAACAGAATCCTGAAGAGAAGAATTGGACATCCCTTTTCACCTTTCTTTTAGATTGGTTTTATCTCTGGACTTTTTAGTCCTGTCTTTGTCTATTTCAAAACACCACCTTTGCAAAGTTCAGGAAGAACAATACGATTCTGGTCATTGACCCAGGGAGAAGACCTATAAGAATCAATTTATTCTTCCTGTCCATCAAGGCCAATCAGCCAAAAGAGGATCAAAAGTCAAGATAAGTGTCCAAAATAAGCAGAGCCCAGACAGCAAATGGGATCTTATGCCAGCATTTCGAACATTTTTTGAAGCTTAAAGTCTTTTACATGTCTAAAACACCAGACTATGTCTATAGGGAAGGAATAAAAATGCAAACTAATAGGGATAAAGGAAGGGTTTCCTTAAAGTGTGATATGAAATTAGAAGGCTTGGCACTGTTAAACAAAAACCAACAGCTAGAAAAAAGGTTATTGTATGAAAGATTTGAGTGATAATTGAAGTGCTGGAAAGTTTGTCTAACAAAGAAAGCAAATGAGATCTAGGGTGTGACTGTTTCAATTACATTAAGAGAAAGGAGACCTAGCTCTGGAGAAAGCTCAGATAGTGTTACTAACTCATTTCCTCCTAGAAGCAGAGATCTCATCGCTCAAAATGGAAAATGATGAAATGCGGGATTAACAGATTCTCTTCCTCCAAAATAATTCTAATAAGGACATCTACGATAGTTACGAAAGCTTGAATTCATTCACTGTTGTTGAGTCCTATACCTTCTCTAAAAGGCTGTTCAGATAATCCACCATCACTTCTATGAAATAAAATAAGCAACACCCCAGAAAAACAAACTGTACCCTCTCTCTTCTCATGTAAATCCACTTTGGATTTAATGCCCTCCTCTTAGGTGAGTTAAGTTTATGTCCTTTCTATCTCCATTCCTTCAGGCAAGATATGTTAAGCTCTTTAGCCCGTTTCCTTAGCTTTTGCATGAGACCATGAATTGACTTTTTGCCATCATCTGAACTGCTTCAAAGGCCTTATGGAGTTGAGCTCTCTGCACCTACGCCCACACTACTCATAACAGGAGTCCTCCCAAGTGCATCATTTAATCAAGAAAAATTATTCCTCTGCATTCTAGAATACAAGCAGCTTTTTTCCTCATTTCTTCCCCTACTTTCTTATATTTAGGTCATCTAAAATGACTCAAGGTACCTTTTATTGGTGTTACTGTTACTTCTCCTCAAACTCAGCACCCAATTTGCACACAGTGGACTCCAAAACAGTCTCTCTAGTGATATCAGCAGCATGCTCTTTCATCTCAAGAGTATTGCAAATGCTTCTCTCCTTTTTTGATGATCACGAGTCTGGGTGTACTGCTAAATGGCAACCAATTGTTATCCAGTACCCTTTTTGTTTTACTACATTTCTTCTTCCTATTAAGAAAACCTGTCTCAGCATAACTGACATACTCCATGATGCATGAAGGCTACAGATGCTCTTTCCTTTTTTTCCCCAAGAACGTAGCTTTATAGTTTTTTGAATGAAAACATGCACACTAATGGATACTTGGGCACATTGTGTCTGGACCCAGGTTAAAAAAATATATATATAAAAAAAGCTGAGTGCAAGTCCCAATGAGATTTGCTCCAGATACTTTTGGAAAACATTTCACATGGCAACTGACATCTAATACAGTATAAACTTAAAGACAAGATAGTTCCCCAGTGGGTACTTATCTTTTCTGATCTAAATTCTAGCTTCAGACCTACAGATGACACTGCAAAGTACTATCAAGCTTAGACAGCAAGAACTGAAAATGTAGTGCCATCCGATTAACCTTTTATCCTGATGGAGGGGTGGAAATCCTCCAGGGGAAGAGAAGGAGATTAAATTCTCTGACATTCGGGCCAGCCAAGAGCTTCCACAGCAGGAATCCCAACTAGTTACTACAAGAAAAGTGAAACATGATTAACATCCTCATGTGTTATACTTGAAAGGATGCACACAACTAGAATGAAGTTGATGACACTGCAGAATCAGTGTCAGATCAACTGTTCAGAAGTATGAGGCACAAGACCAAGCTTCTGGTACCATCAATCACAATGTCATTCCAGACACCAGTGTCCCCAAAGCAGACACCACTGACACCAATACAGCTAGGTGTAAAAATATCTGTTCAGATACTGAAAATGTTGGCACCAGCACGGCTGACATCTGAAAATAGCCTGAAAAACAGGCACTAAAGGAAGCCATGCTGGAGACACTGACATAATCAAGTGTGTAGATGGTGCTGACAGAACAGGTACTCAGGTACTACAGCCAGAGATGTAGCCAACACCACCTATGGCACCAATCCAAAAGAGAAGGCTGTGGTTGGTACAAAACTCAGACTATCCTGGTAAGCCAAATATGAGAGAGTGTGGTAAAGGAAGTTTTTGACCACTTAGACTTCACATGAAGAATTGCTTCCATCAGTCTTGTCATATTCCAAACGATGGCAAAATAGAGTGAAGGGATCTAAGAGTGTTCAGTTCAGACTATATTGGAAAAATTGGAACAGTGGTTTTAATTAGGAAAGTAGATTCTACTACAATTAATTTCAACTTTGAAAAAAAAATCCCGCAGAACAGGAGGTACCTTTAACAACAGCTTGGCTCCAGACTGACCCTAAGAGCTTAGGCAAGAGCGGTCTGCCACATATATGGAAAAAGAATACAGTGTGTGTATTTTTATACACACAAAAAGTGGATATAAAAAGTGTACTCACCCCTGCTAAAATGCCAGGTTTTTGTGATATAAAAAAATTATACCACAATAAATCATCTCCTTTAATGTGACCTATAACCTGTACAATTCAAAAACAAAAATCTATTAGGGGAAAAAATAAACATACAATAAGCTGGTTGCACAAGTGTGCACACCCTTAAAATAATACTTTGTTGAAGCACCTTTTGATTTATTACAACACCGACTTGGCAATACTTGCCCACTCTTCCTTGCAAAAGCACTCCAAATCTATCAGACTGAGAGGGCATCTCTTGTGTACAGCCCTCTTCAGGTCAGTCCACATATTTTCTATTGGAGTTAGGTCTAGGCTCTGGCTGGGCCATCCCAAAACCTCAATTTTCTTCTGGTGAAGCCATTCTTTTGCTGACTTGGATATATGCTTGGAGTAACTGTCATGTTGAAAGGTGAAATTCCTCTTCGTATTCAGCTTCCGCTTTTTAGCAGACACCTGTAGGTTTTGGGCCAAAAGTGACTGGTATTTGGAACTGTTCACAATTCCCTCCACCTTGACTAAAGCCCCAGTTCCACCTGATGAAAAGCAACCCCAAAGCATGATATTGCCACCAGCATGCTTCACCATGGGGATGGTGTTCTTTTGGTGATGTGAAGTGTTGTTTTTGCGCCAAAGGTACTTTTTGGAATTGTAGCCAAAAAGTTCAACCTTGGTCTCATCAGACCACAACACATTTTCCCACATGCTTTTGGGAGACTTGATGTATTGTTTTGCAAA
>NC_056747.1:126279494-126286994 GCF_019279795.1 Protopterus annectens | reverse complement strand
CAGTTTATCAATAATCATTTCCAAAACTTTCATGCAATGTGATAGGAGTTTGATGCCTCTGTACTGCCCACAGTTGTGGATGTCCCCTTTGTTCTTGTACACTGGCACGAGTATGCTTATTCTACAGTCATCTGAGATATTCATCTCTCATCATACTGCTATGAGTACCCTCAGGAACCATTTCTCCCCTATCTCACCCAGCATATTTATCATATCTGCTGTGACCTTATCTGAGCCTGCTGCTTTCCCTGACTTTATTTTCCTTAGTGGTGTTCTTACTTCTAGGGTGGGCGTCTCTTTTCTCATCATAGGCTGTTTCTGGGGCAGTACAGCTTCTGTGGGTTTTCTTCATTCAGAAGCTGCTGGAAATACTCCTTCCATCTGCCTTTGATATCCTCTGGACTGCTGAGCAGTTTGCTGCTGTCATCCCCTATGAAGGGTGTCTGACCATCTTCTTTATCTTTGTCTTGCAACCTGATATAGTTTTTTTTGTGCCACTTACTGAGTCACTTTCCAGAAGTTGGTCAAGTGCCTCTGATGCCCTATTCTTTGCTATTGCAACTTCTTTTCTTAGCTTCTTTGTTAGCCAACCAGTAGTCCTTCCTAGCCTGGTCAGTTTTTGTTCTATCTCTCACTTCTTCCTGCACTCTTTTCTTTTGATGACTTCCTAAGCATTCGCATTCCACCAGCAGCTTTCCTTATGTACCTTATTCCCATATCTGGCTTGGCCACGTACCTTTTCTGTAGTCCTAACACATGCTGTTTTTGGGCAATGCCATTCTTCAACTCCACCTGTTTCCTCCTTTTCTTGGGGTGCTAGAGCCCTGAGTAATTCCTTTAACTGTTGTACTTTCTCTCCAGTCAACTTCCAGGTCTTCAGCCTGGTATCTGACCTTTGAGCCTTCTCTGACCACTGCTTGCAGCAGATTGTGGCAACTAGTGGTTTATGCTGTGGGCTAACTTTCACTGGGGATGACTCTGCAGTCATGGATTCCGCCATGGGGATGACTCTGCAGTCATGGATTCTACCCCAGTACCTTTTCCTTACTAAGAGGAAGTCTGAGTTGCATGCTGGCTACTCTTGTATGTGATCTTGTGATTCTCTCTCTTTCTGAACCATGTGTTGGCTACTATCAAGCCATTTGCCAGACAGAAGTCTAGAATGGCTTCTCTTTCTGTTGCCCCATACATGTGGACCCAGACAGTCCTCATATCCTGTTCTGTCTGTCCTGATATGTGCATTCATGTAGCCCATTAACATCACCAATTCATGTTGGCCTGCTTTATCTAGTAGGTCCTGCAACTGCTGTCTGAATGCACTCTTTTCTTCACTATAATAACCCTGTTGTGGGGCACAGGCTAAGATTATAAATACTGCCCTATCATTACACTGGAGTCTGATTGGCATGAGTCTGTCATTAATTCTGATGATATCCCTCACTGCCTTCTGAAGCCTCTCTCTCACCGCAATTCCTACACAATTTCTAGCCTGTCTCCCTCCTAAGTAGTAGAGTTTGGATCCCAAGCCAAGTGGCTTTGATGCTGTGCCCTTCCATCTAGTCTCTAGGATACATAGGATGTCCAGCTTCCTCCGTATCATCATGTCATCCACTTCCAAGCTGCGTTCGGTCAGTGAACATAAATTAAGCCTAGCAATTCTCAGTTCACGTTTGGCAGGTTGGTTGGTTTTACATTCAGCTTTCACTCAGAGCTATACCAGGTAACCCAAGCTGGGCAACAAGACACTGGACGGCCAAGTAGCTTACTGACCCAGGGCTGCTGGGCTTTATGGCAGGCACACACTGGCCAATAGGGGACACATACACCCCTCACACCATTAGCAAGGGTCCCTGGCATAGATCAGAGTAGGCCAGTCCTCAACCCACTTATCACCATTATCTACCCATGCCCATTTTGGCAACATTAGTCAACATGACCGAATCACACAGAACCATATTTTGCACCATCAATTGGCTAGCCCTGACATGGCGCACAGTCTGTGATCCATCTTCCCCTATCTTGAGGATAGTGTGCACCACAGTAGATGCCCATAGCTTTTGGTTTGTACAACTCTTCCCCCTATAAGGCACCATCTAGTGTCTGTGCTGCTGCCCACAGCTACATTCATTGGTGAGCTTGAGATGGAAACACTCAGCATGTTTTCCGGATGTGGGAGAAATCCCACAGAGACACAGGGAGAAAGTGCAAACTCCAAACAGGCATCGGTCGGTGGTCAGGATCGAACCTTGTACCTTGTGCATGGGAGGTGAAGACCTTAACCATTATGCCAACTGGTCTCTTTTTTGCCAAGGAAACTGTAGGCTGTGCAAAAACAAACAATCTCCAAAGCAGACAGAATGAGAGTAGGTTCTGAAAATTCCCGTATAATCATAATACTTCCTGAGGGACTGAGAAAAATGGCAGTTTTCCCACTGAAACAACTGACTCTCTGATTTTAGTTCTAGAAGAAAGTGTTTCATTCAAAAATACTAGCCAGAACCACACTATCCGCAGAATCGGAATCAAAAATCTGTTGGGAAACCACAATCTGTGTTTCTATAATTATTTTGAGGTTCAAACTCTTGACTCACTTCAGAAAATTAAGAATCACCTATACAGAAATGGTCAACAGCCTGCATTAAACCCCAAACCAAGTCTTATAAATTACTCCTAACATAACTGAGACAGGAATAGACATGCTTAAGTTTTTGTTTCTTTTTGACAGTAATTTCTGCAGAAACAAACCTACTTTTGATAGCAAAAACCTCCCTAGGGATGTTTACAACATTCTGGCTAAGCAGAATATCATTCTCTGCCTCTTCTAGCAAGACCTACAGGGGCATTCCAATAGCCACTGAAGTGGTGTCAGACTCCTGGTCCATTGTGGCTGTAGGGACTACACTAGAGCGATCCAAGGAAAAAAAAATAACTGGTATAACGAATCAGTTTTGGTCACAAAGGTCACCCACCTGCTGTTGAGGCACTTCAGCAGTCTGCTGTGGAAATAAAGGCCATTTGACAATTTTCTTTTTGTGACTAGATGAACACAGAAACCGGTAGAGCGTTTCATAGCTAAACCAAAAAAGGAACTCTATTACTAGGGAATCCTTGCAGCAATGGTCAGAACGACCAGCAATCTGTTAAAAAAAATGTCCCGCATTAAAACTAAGTAACACACACACTTGCTTCAGTTACCCCAAAGTAAAATATAATAGATTTTATTTGAAAAATAGCTTCAAGTTAAATTTTAACAATTTATCACAAAAGTAAAAAAGTAATGCTCCTGAGTAAAAGTGATCAAAAGTCACATGACAATTAAAAACTTTTCCCCAACTTAATTTCTTCAGAAAAAGTTTCTCTTTCATAAGTAGATGATTTTCTCCTTGAAAAGAACTTATCTGCCCAGCAATGGAACAGTGTTAAGCTGACAGATCCTCAAAAGCCTGCAGAGGAGCACTGTCTTTGGCAGCAAGAAAGCTTTGAAGGCCTTGGAGCCCAAACCCGACAGTCATAACAGTTCAAGCTAACATGGGCATGTGTAAGGCGCCTTGAAAGCTTTGTAAGCTGGCTGGCTGCCATATCCAGAGTAGGATATAATGCATATAGCTTAGGCTATTATAGCAGTGATCCATATGAAGAACATTTAACCTTATTTGGCTGACATGAAGCTGCTCAAAAAAAAATCTGGCATTTCCATTGTTAATTTAGCAACTGTCTGATGCTACTTTTTCCTTCATGTAATGTGATTAAGTTCTAGAGAATAACTAATTAGTCGAGGATAAAATCCGCTTCAGTTTACGTGTTGATAAATGCTAGCGGACAACCACAAGGAAACAATTCTCTGCTGGATCTTTGTTTTCTTAAGTTTGAGTTCTATCATCACCACAAAGCTTACTAAAACTTCATATTCAACTTAAAACCAAGCCATAATAAATGCATGGTTTTATGTACAACAGTAATATTTTACCTCAAAAAACATTCCCTTTATCTATACTGTATTGTAAAAATATACAAAGTTTATAAGATTATATACAAAAGAACTTACAATCAGGGACCAGAAACCTGTCAGTAGTCTCATTTTTAACTCTCAGAATATTGCACGTTAAAAACTCAGCTAGAAAAATGCCAGAATGTAAAGCTTTCCCTATACAGAGTTGCATTCTTAGCCTCAGTGGACAAATTTCCCTATCATGGAGTTCATTTTTCATTAGTTTCTTAAGTTCTGTTATCTTACATGTTCAGTTAAAAAACATAGCACTGTCTGAGACTAACATCCTATGTAGCTTTGTGTCTCAGAGAACACAAGTTTCCTTCTGATAATCTGTACAAAACTGACATCCTGTGGTAGAAAACAATATTGCACACTGGAAGCGTTATTTAATCTGGAAATTAAATGTTTTGGCAAATCCTCTATCAGAGCTTCTCACAGCTGTATACATAATCAAGAACAAAGGCATGATGTTGCTGTAAACTTCCATTAAACCTAGGAGGAGTACTTTGAACAGTACAACGCAAATGGCAGATACTTAATATCAGATAACTAAATACTGCACAAAAAAGTAGAGTCCTTCACTCACTCATTCATTCTCGGACTACCGAAAAGTATATCCAGCCACTCGATGAGAGCAAGGAAGAGAAAGTATGGTAACTATCAGGTATTCGGAGACTCCAAGTCTACGAACAGCTAGGCTGAATACTACAAACCAAATCCAAGATTGCTTCTCCGTGGACTACAGTATGGGGATTTTGAAGTTTATGTACTTATCGGGGTATTGGGGGCTTGCCAGCTATGAAAAAAACATTTAGAGGAGAACAGCAATGTTCAACATTCACAGTTCCCCTGTACTTTCAGTTTTCGTTTTTCTTAATTCTGGGGCACCCAACTACGAGTGTCAGAATTAGAACAGACGGCCAAAGCTAATCTTGGAGAGTGCCAGTGCATCACGAGACACTCACTAAAGACATAGTACAAATACCTACAGGCAGTTTGTTCATCACCAGTCTACTGCATTACATTTTGGCATGTGGGATGAAACTTAAGTAATTTGCAAAACTTCAGACACAAAGTATGTAGACGCCACAAAGGCAACACCCCAACCAAAAACTGAAATAGAGTGATTTGAGGCAACAATGTTAACTACTGCACTGCTATGCCTACAGTTTTTTGTAACTATTTTTTTTTTTTATCAAGTATAGAATCACTTCTGATCCACAAAACAACCCCAAGTTACCATCTGTCAAGGCACACTAATAAACCAGAGTGGCACACTGGTGCAGAGGGCAGCAGTGCTGCCTCATAGCTCTTGGTCTTAGTGTCTGCAGTTTTGGCTAGGTGCTCCAGTCTTCTTCCTCATCCCAGAGAGCTGGCAGTCCTCCAACTGCCAGTGAGTACTGCATGTATATTTGAGAATCCTTACAGGATTAGTTCTCTGTATTAGGCCTACTGTGTACACATGCATCCAATAAGCATGGAAAATAAACTTCAAAATCTACTCATTGAAATAATAAACTTCACATTAATGGAAATAATTTCTGCTGCTTTCTAAATCAGTCTACATTCATTATGCCTGCAACAAGTCACATTTCTTGAACTACAAGTCACTACTGGTCAAGGAAAAAGATGAACCAAAAGAGTTGGCAGTATCAGTCTGACAGGCACTAACAAAAACTAACACTGATCAAGAGTAAATATGAATGACATTAATGAGCTCTGAAACACCTTGCAGATCTAGACTTTATCACCATGAGTTCCACTAAAAAATCTGCAAGACTATGCAAACAATTTAACCAAATCATTGTTTTTGCATAAACCCTAAAAACAGCTGCACTACTGGATGACAGTTAAAAACTGAACACAAAACCTTAGCATTTATATTAATTCCCTACCATTATCATTAGACAAGAAATACAAATAATATGCAGGTAGGCCTGGCCAAACAATCCTTGAACATTGCTGAATAGTATAAGGGGTCCTGGAAACAGAACCAGCATATGGAAAATATCCACAGATATGTGCTAATTAAATCAAGAAAGCAACTGAATGCAAACCAGCTTCAATACAGCATTCACATGTTACATATTAGATGAGTAGCAACAAAGAATAAAAACTGAGGGTACACTGCTGCACTATGATACATGGAAGCTGCAGTCACAGTGGGGGTAAATAAAGGGTTACAGAATCCATGCCAAGCAAGTTACTTAGACTGCTGCCAAATTTTTTTCTGGCCATCATACACAGACTTTGCACTTAAACTTTGACATGCAGCACAGACACTCCTGATACATGACCAACCATGAACAAACAGAATTTGTGTTTTAGCAAAATCCTACACACAAAATAATAATATGTATACATCATCATCTAATTTTTCAGGCTCCATGGAAGAAAACTTTCAAAACAACCAGTCATACACCAGACCTGTTGGCTCCAGAACACCCAGTCTCTAACATAACAATGCAAATAGTTTGGCACAATTTATCCGCAGATCATATAACTAAGACATGCCAATGTTTTCACAGACCTTTTTCTGGAGTAAAATTGACAATAATGTAAAGAATACTCAATTCAGCAACTCACTGCTGACCTTTTTTCTATCCCTGTGGTGGACCCTCAAAATTTAGCATTTGTATAGAATTTGTCAAAGGAAAAAATATGAAGACATTTACTAATAGACTGACATTTTGAGAGTCTACACATTCTGAAATAAAAACAATTTAAGCAAACTAAAGATCCAATTCAGTATGCAAAAATTCCACTTCTAAAATGAAATATCTTTATACAAGACAACAGAATTTACAAATATTTGCATTTACTGTATCTGCTTTCATTTTTTGTTAAAAGATGAAGGTGCCTTATTTCATCTATTGCATAGCCATTGTTACCGTTTTAGAATTTATAAGCAGTAGCTCCTATCTGTAAAGCCTTCTACAGACAACCTGGACAAAATGACTACTGTAAATCATAACGAATGAGTTTGTCTTTAGGAAGCAAAACAATGTCTTAGATCACAACTTCATGGAATACCAACTTAATCTGCTTTCTATATAGTCATTCTCTGGAGAAAAGACATTGTGTACTACAAAAAATTATGTAGTCATCACTCTGCATATCTATCACTATACACCAGTCTTTTCAGCTCATCACACAACTTTATCCTGTCACATTTCTTTGCTATGAACTTGTCAAAAAAAATAAGTATGACTGTAGTTATTAGTTTTTAAACATAGCCATACATTTCTATAGCTTTTCTCAAAATTACTTAGCCTGGTAAATAATGTATAGCTTCTCTGGAAATCACAGCTAGATTTATTTGTGTGTGTTTCTCATGGAAGAATGGGAACACATGGCAGGAAACCACTCCAAAAGGTATGCACAAATAATCTGATGGTGTGGGAAGTTACCCCAAAATTTTACGTCCGAGTTACATTTGACTCTTAATACAGTAACGCGGATGATCCAGTGCAACCTCCTCAAATGACACAGGACTAAAGGCACTAAAA